>NW_022631025.1:16074538-16317100 GCF_010015895.1 Lontra canadensis | reverse complement strand
ACCACCTGGTTCCCCCAACCTCCCACCCCCCCACCCCTTCAAAACCCTCAGATTGTTTTTCAGAGTCCACAGTCTCTCATGGTTCACCTCCCCTTCCAATTTCCCTCAACTCCCTTCTCCTCTCCATCTCCACTTGTCCTCCATGCTATTTGTTAGGCTCCACAAATAAGTGAAACCATATGATACTTGACTCTCTCTGCTTGACTTATTTCACTCAGCATAATCTCTTCCAGTCCCGCCCATGTTGCTACGAAAGTTGGGTATTCATCCTTTCTGATTGAGGCGTAATACTCCATAGTGTATATGGACCACATCTTCCTTATCCATTCGTCCGTTGAAGGGCATCTTGGTTCTTTCCACAGTTTGGCGACCGTGGCCATTGCTGCTATAAACATTGGGGTACAGATGGCCCTTCTTTTCACTACATCTGTATCTTTTCACCACCCACTTTCTTAAAAACCATCCAACGTCATTTTGGAATTCAATTCTGATTCTTAACTACCACCTGTAAGGCCCTGTGTGTCCTAGTTGCTGCTTACATTTCCATTGGCCGAGTACTCTTTCCATCAGTCTCCAGGCTTGTCCACCAGACCCTTTCCAATTCAGTGAGTTGGTGCCAGTTGTACTCTCTGTCTAGACTTCTCTTGATAGGGCTTATTCTTATCATTCATGCCTCCCCAGAGAGCTCTTCCTTCTACACACACCATGTCACTCTGGGGCAGATGCTTCTTGGCATCTCATGGGTAAAGGCCTCAGATGCTGCTACATGTCCTACAACACACAGGAGGGCCCTTCACGGCGAAGGATTATCTAGCCCTACGTGTCAGTATTGCCAGGGTTGAGAACCCTGCTCTTCTCACTGCCCTGATTTATTTTCTTCTGTTTATTTGTTGTTGTTTTTTTAAAAGATTTTATTTACTTGAGAGTGAGAGAGAGAGCATAAGCAGGGGGAGAGGCAGAGAGAGAAGCAGGATCTCCCCTGAGCAGGCCCGATGTGGGGCTGGCTCCCTAGACCCTGAGATCATGACCTGAGCCAAAGGCCGACACCTAGCCATCTGAGCCACCCAGGCGCCCCCTTCTGTTTATTTGCTTAGTGGATTCTGTTCTGGCTCCACATGTGAGAATGTGCTCTCCAGGAAGGCAGTTGCCATTTATTAGGCGCCCCAGAAATACGGCCTGATTGAACGAATGGCAAAGAAAGCCAAGTTGTTCCCATATAATTTGCTTTTAATGAAACAGAGCATTTCTGGTGTTTGCTGCTTCCTTTTCCAAGGAACACGTGGTAAATTTAGTTTGGGCATGACTTAATTCAGGCTATAACAAATTCCCATAGACTGGGTGGCTTATAAACAAGAGAAATTTATTTCTCAGCTTTGGAGGCTAGAAATCTGAAATCAGGATGGCAAGAAGGTCAAGTTCTGATGAGAATCCTCTCCTCAGTTGTAGACTGCCACTTTCTCATGGTATCCCCACAGCAGAATTTCCTCAGTGGAAAGAGTAAGAAAGCTCTCTGGGGTCCTTTCAGAAGGGCATTAATTCTACTCATGACGGGGGAGCCTCATCTAATCCTAATTATTTCCCCAAAGCCCCACCTCCTAATACCATCACATTGTTTGGGGGGGTAGGGTTTCGGCAGATGAACTTGGTGGGGGGGACGCACTCAGTTCATAACAGGGATATGCATCTTTTCAGATGTTGCAAAAATTCATCTTTCCTCTTCTTTTGGAATTGAGACCATAATTACCTACCTTGAGTGTCCTTGTTTCCCGGTATACAGCTCCTCCAAGATTCTCAAAGCCTTTCAGTTTCCTTAAGTGCTATTACCACTTCCCTCAGCCTCATGGGGAAAAGGAGGTGCACCTGTCAACTGTGCCTACACCAGCTTGTCCAGAGGAGAAAAATACTTCTGCTTAGTCATCTGTCATACCATCAACTCACGTAGCAGTTGACAATATATAAGTTCAAAGACCTTTTTTATTCTTATTTTTTTACCTTAATTTATTAAATAATGATTTGGTTGTATTGGGCTCTCAAAGCATAACTGAAAATCCCCTGGAGAATTTGACATCTACCACCCCCTTTTCATTTATATAATGATCAGGATGCTACTTCATGCGTTTAAGCAGTAATTATTTTCCTTTTTTTTTTTTTAAATAATTGTAAGTGCCGCAGCGTCGCAGTGAATAAAACAATACATTTACTCAAGTGCCCAGCTGACTCTGACTTAGGGCTCTTTTGCTCCAGCACAGGCTGAGACAACATCCTACGAGACAAAAGGAAACATCATTGCTGAAAACAGATGTCCACATTTCCCCCATTTAATGAAGTGCCTCTTAAATTTTTAAAGGTATCTGTGATTGAACAGATTCCATATCAGCTGCTGACTTTTAAAAACAGATTATAAAATAGATTGAATTACAGTGTCTGTTCTATAACACTTAACTCCTCTGTCTGTACCCTCCAGCGGCTTCTTTTTTTTTTTTTTTTCCAGCTGATAAAGGGAAGTCCTTCTTATGAGCCAGCACTTCACAAAGATCAGAGCCCCATTTTTAGCCATCAGCCCGGACACCCAGGGTAGGACCAGCTCTAAAACTGTCTGTGCTTCCCTGACAGTTTGGCTCATCTTGACTTTGAGAAATGCACTGACACTCTTGCTGAACCTCTTCGGGTCAGTAACCCTGCCAAAGTCACACCTTCCTCGTGCCTGCCCCCTCTTTGGTCCTCCTCCAGGACTGAGAGGTAGATGGCACTTGAGAATTTATGTCATAACTGCTCATAAGCCTGAATAATTTTGTAGGCTTTTAGTTTATTTATTTTAGAGAGAGAGAGCATAAGCAGGGGTTGTGGGGGAAGGGAAGAGCAGAGGGAGAGGGAAAGCAGACTCTGTGCTGAGTACAGAGCCCCAAGTAGGGCTTGATCTCATGACCCCCTGAGATCATGACCTGAGCCGAAATCCAGAGTTTGGATGCTTAACCAATAGAGCCACCCAGGTGCCCCTGTAAGGCTTTCAATTTACATAAAGATATAAAAAAATTTGCTTCTTCCTCTTCTCCCTTTCCCACTGCCCTCCCACCACCCTCAGCATCCTTGGTAAGGAAAGAAATAGCCATCATTTTAAGTACTAAGAACAGGAGCTAACATTTCTTAAGTACTTACCGAGGCCGGGTACTCAGCTGAGTAATTCACTTTCCTATTTTGTTAATGGTTTCTTCTTTTGTTAGTACCTAAAATCACCCTATGACCACATCATAGCCTCCCACCCAGCCCTGCCCCCACTAAAAAAACAAACAAACAAACAAAAAAACTAAAAGGCACTTGGAACTCTGAGCAATCCAGTTCTGAGGACGGTACCTATAGTTACTTTTTGCTTTGACATTTTGCCTGATCATGATCAGAATTCTTTGATTTGTCTGATCATGTTGTTTTTTTTTTTTTTTTTTTTAGTGAAGAGCAAACAAGCAAACAAACGAATGCACGCCTGGCATGAAACTTTGCCTTCCTATTTCACTGACTTTACCTGTCAAATATTTCCGTCAGCGTTTTGAGAATTAATGATTGTGTTATTAACTAAAATTTACTGTGAGTGGATTTTCACCTAGACTCTTTAAGATTTCTAGATGCATCGTTCTTCAGAGTGCTGGTATTCTTATTATCCACCTGGGAGTCAGCGGTCTGAGTCACCAGGCACTGTAGTAACTGGTCGGAATTCGCTAATAAATAGTAGAAGTTAGATTCAAACTCTAGGACCTCTGACCACAGAGCCCACATGCATTATGGCCCCACACCTCTGTCTGCCAACAGCCATGATTTTGTGCAAACATCATAACCGTCTCTGGAACCTTGACTGGCCTTGTTTATGTGTCTGACTATGCTTCCAAAGTCCGTTTATTACGATCTTACCCATTGTCCATGCAAAGGAAAGAGTCGCGCTGCCATCTTACTGAGCGTGCTATGAAGCGACAGGATTTTTTTTTTTTTTTTTTTTAATGTTTCAGGGGAACTAGATTCCTTCCAACCTGTGCGTTGAGCCCACTCGCATCCAGCCTCACTCAGGAGCAGGGGTGGGAGCAGCTTTGGGGAGCAGACACGAATACCTAAGGGGCTTCTGTGACTCCACAGCCTGGATGAGAGCGTGTTCTGTGTTCCCTACGGCAGCTCGGCGCGGCCCCGGCTCCATCCCCCCGCGCGGGAGCGCCGGCGGCGGCCGGGTCACTGGGCGATCTGGGAGGCAGGTGATCGTCCTCATTTAGATGTGGCAGGGATCACGTGACCAGAAAATGGAGGCGAATGCGTCTTCCCAGTTAACCGCTCCGGAAGGGAGATGCTGAGCGGCTGCGACCGAGCATCCTTCTCGCCCTCCGCGTAGCCAGCCTCCTCGCATCCTCAGGAGGTAGGTGGGTCCCGGTGCGGCTCTGGGAGGACCGGGTGTCCGCAGGACACATCGCAATGGAGAGTGTCGTTCTCGCGGACCTGTCTATTGCTGCTGGGAAGTTGGAGGGGAGAGACCGGGAGGAGGAGGAGGAGGAGGACGAGGACAGGATTCGGGGCTCTGCCCGGCCCCTCACCAGTGACGGCTGGCAGCTGTATTTCCTTCTGTATCGACTCCGACTGGGAAGGCTTGTGGTCTTCCAGGCTCTCTCCTGCCCCTCCCTTGGCGAGCAGGTCATTAGGGAACCCAGACTCTGTAACAGCTCTAAACAAAATTTTGCCTTCCTTCCTGTGATGAAAATGGAGATAGAAAATCGAAGGAAGGGACAATTTGGAAACTGTTGAGGACTCTTGCCTAACGGGTGTGACGGAGTCTGTTTGACAGGCGGAGAGGCCTTGGTACAGGGGCGTATTTATTTCTTGTATTATTGTAGTATTGCTTATAGTTGCCAAAGCTGGTAACATACACGGCTCCTTTTTCCGAATGAATCTTGTAATCTTTAAATCTTACCTAAGTTCTAAGCTGCAGACATAGATCGTCCTCCAAAATGGACTTGTATTGTTCTCTCCCACCTTTTCAAAATCCGGAGATAAAATACACTATGGACAGAATATCGCTATTTCACGGAGAAACTAAGTTATATGAGAAACTAAATCAAAACGACCACCTGGTCAATTTCAAACAAGAAATACATGGGTTATTAAATTCCTCTGTTGGAAGCAAAAAAAAAAACCAAAACTAGACTCCCACCTAGGAGGGATTTAAATCAAGTATGATTCTTCCTGAGATCAGAGTACTGGTTGGTCTTGGTGATTCAAGGGAGAGGGACAGCATCTGTGTCAACCGCCCCCTTCTTTCACGTGAACTCCTGACGTGGTGTGAGTCTGCTGTGTGAGGGAGCCCAGCCTCCAGGCTTACTTCCTCCCGGATGACTGCCCCAAGCCATAGAGAGAAATGGGAGCTGCCACTGTCTGAGACCACTTGGAAATGTTCAATTTGACGAAAGTATTCTTAAATATTAATTGATCATATTTGCAGAAAGTAAAATCTGGAATCATTAGATTAAAACTCCTGGTGATAAAAAAAAATGACCCATGAAATTTCTTCTTAATTGATAAGCGACTTCTTATCTGGGAGGAAAACCCTGTCTTTACTGGTAAATTACACATATTCAGGACAGTGAAAGTTTGTACTTTAAAATGGCTTGAACCTTGCTTTGCAACTCAAAGACAGATAAAAGCGACCTGAAGCTGTTGTCCTTTGCAGTTAGCAGTGTCTAAACGTCTTGGGAGATTTTACTTTGTAACGCAAAGTAACCTTTATGTCCTAAATAAGGTGTAAAGCTTCAAAGGTACTTAAGGATAATAAGCCAGAGTCTCCTTCCTTTTAATATGAAGCGAAATTAACTTTTTTTTTTTTTTCCGGGGCAAGGGCTCTCTTTGGTATATCCCAGTGAATTTTCTTTACACCCCATTTGGTTTTTCATTCTTGAATGGCTCTGTACTAGGGAAAAATTTAATCTCTTATTAAAGGATCATAATACTTCCTTGACCTTTAGACTTCATACTTCCTAGCTAGCGAGAACACAAGGTTTGGGGTTTGCCTGTAGGTTCAAATACTCAATATAGTTTATGACAGGAAAACTTGAGTTCACCCACAGCACATAAAAGCTTTTCTTTTTTCTTTTTTTCTTTTTACCTAATCTGGAATTGCCTGCCCTTTCTCTGATGTCTCAAGATGTGGTAAATAGAGGCTTTTTGAAAAGCAACTTCCTGATAGAGTAGTATTTGAATTTGGGATGGGTTCTCAGTTCTTTATCAATTCCAGTCAATAGTGCAGCTGGGGCGAAGGGGCAAGCGGAAGAAGGGGCAGAGGGAAAATCAGCAAAGGACAGATTCTATCCCTGGTATCCTGTCTGCGTCCAAGCTGACAAAGAACACTGGGCTGCAGGTCCTTCCATATTAATAATGGCAGGAATCGTGGGGTTCTTGAGGGGGTAGGTGTGCAAGAGGGGTGTAGGAAAAAAAGCAGGAGTGGATGCCCCCGTCCAAGCACATTAGCATTTGAGGGCTCCAGCAGGCCATTTGCCTACTATTTTCGATAGTTTCCTGAGTCTCTGTATTTACAGCCCAAGTTTCAATTGGTAGGGTAAGAGAAACTTAAGTAAATCTTAGAATTTGTTTTCACTCACTTCTTCAGTTTACAGGCAAAGGAAAAAAAAAAAAATGAGCCCTGGTTACAGTGAGGGATTGGCTCAAGGTCACAGTCAGTGGCTGGGCAGCTGGGATCCGGACCAAAAGGCCTAGCTCTTGATCTTATGTTGTTTCCTCTCAGCCTTATCAGAAGCTTCTAGCAAAATCTAGTCCATGCATTCAAAGTTCTCAGGACTTAAAAATAATCTAGCAGTCTTCTATTTTAAGGATAAGGTGGCAATTAGGAAATTTGCTTTCCAACCCTTAAAAATTTGGGGGAAAGGTGCAAAAAAGTCTGGGAGAAGTGTAACTGAATGGCACTCTCAGAGCTTGTGCGTTTCTTATGGACAAGATGCTACCCCTCAGGACTGAGTGTTGCAGAAGTAATCAAGATGCAACCTTCACTCTAGCGAGGAAGGGAGGAAACAAATGGCTTGCAAAGGGCAGAAGGAAGTCAATTCCGTAAGAGGTACAACTGTGGAGCTCTGGGCTCTCAAGGGTGGGAGGGCCTTGGTCTTTCTCCTTGGTTGTAAAGGGGCAAGTACAAGATTCATGGATAATGTAGGTTTAAGGCGCCTGGGTGGCTCAGGCATTAAGTGTCTGCCTCCAGCTCGGGCCATGATCCCAGGGTCCCTGCTTGGCGGGAAGTCTGCTTCTCCCTCTCCTGCTCCCCCTGCTTGTGTTCCCTCTTGCTGTGTCTCTTGCTGTTAAATAAATAAATAAATAGGTAAATAAAGTGGGTTCAGTAATCGGGAGGAAGGTACCCTCCAGCAGAAGGGAATATAAAGCAAGCAAGCTGTAGAGGCAGGTGAGCTGTCAGCAAGACCTGGGGAGCTAGGAGCTCATTTTGCCTGCAAGGTAGAGCATTTGGAGACCCACGGCTGAATTGGTCTAAATGCTGTGGGTGAAACATAGAAGTTTGTGTTATGTGTCTTGGCAGTGGGAAGCCAGAGATTTCTGAGCTGGGTGTTGTGACTGGCAGTGGACAGCACTGGCGTGGGAGAGATGGGAGGCAAGGCGGGAGCTGGTTGTCCACCTGCAACATCAGAGAGGCTGGAACTCTGCCCCAGGCAGAAAGAAGGGAGGCGATCCCAGAAGGGCAGACGTGGAAGAGAGGTAGAGTGCTTGAAAATTGAGGGAGAGGTGCCTGGAGAAGAGTGGGCTCATCTGGGGATAGGTTACCATGTCATTTCCCATGACTGGGAGCCTGTATCCTTGCTGCGCTCGCTTCAGGTTAACATAAGCAAGGTGAAGAAAGCGTGATGGCCCCCATCCGAGCAAGACGGAGCCGGCTTGGATGGAGGCACCTGCAGAAAGCTAAATCCACGTCTGATTAGTCAGCACGAGGTCATGGTCTCATGCTGGCCCGTGGTTTCTGCTAAGTGACGACACTTAGCCCAGGCTCCAAGCCTCTGCATCTACTGAGCTCTCCCTACTAAGCTGGGCATGAAGGGGATGGTGACATTTTCCTCTAGTCATCCTCTTTCGTGCGGGACTATGGCCGACTCTAATCTTACAAGGAGAAAAAGGAGAACTCCTAGTTTGAAGACAGGAATTAGGCCCATCAGTGCCCCTGACAAGCTCCAAGAAGATTCTGGTTCATAGAGAGGAAGAACAGAACAGATCCTGACTGTGGGTATGAGGGCTGAGGACAAAGCGGAGAAAGGAAACAGGAGCGCTCAGATGCAGTCAATCCCCCTCCCTCCCCAGCCCATCGACCAGGTCCCACCCAAACACTACCTCTTGTCTGGGGCTTCTAGGTTCCTGGACTCTGTGCCCTCCGTCAGAGGGGCTACTCTTGCCTCTGAAATTCCCGGTTATGTCTCGTGGCTTTGACTCCCCTCGTGCTGTTTTGTGTGAACCTGAGTGTGTCTTTCCTTCTCTCCCCTCTTAGATTTTAAATTCTTTAACGGCAAAATCTGTGTCTGTACCATTCTTTTTGTCATGTACCCTCCCCAGACTAGTTTAATGCTTTCCATATGGTTCTAGGACACACATGTTTGTCGAACTCCTACCCAAAAGCGTAGCTCGATAAACAAGCTGAGTAAAAACTGAGTACTGTAGAAGCTACTTCCATCAAAGCTTGTGGGAAGCTAGTTTGGAAACCTCAGGTGGATAGTCAGAATGTTTAGGTCTGGTTTTACCTGCAGACAGAGATCCTTCAAAGTCCCTTCCAGTGCAAAATTCGGAAAGGAGCACAGGCTTCCTGTAGCAGGATATAGTGTTGTCCAAACCCAGTGTGGAAGCTGCATTTAGAAAGCCACCACTGCCCATGAAGCAAGAGAACCTTTTATTCAACGAGGGATAAAAACGTTACTTAGCTAATACTTTTTTCTACATCCGACTCCCAGAAAGACCCAGGAAGCGTTGATGAAATCGAGAGTTCTGGAAATAGAGCTTCCTAAAATGAAACAGGTGTGAAGGCAACCTGGTGTGATCTCGAGAGAGCAGCTGTGCAAGAGGTAGGTTAGGAGGGCAGATGACAGGGAGATGAGAGGACAGCTGGAGATTTTTGATCCATGGGAAGGCTAGTATTGATAAATGAAAAACAGAAAGCTTGGGATTCAGCCAAACCCCATCTGTGGGCTAGCCATGGGGAGGTTTTCTCTGTGCCTTGGGCTAAGTTCAGGGGTGATCAAAGATCATGTCCTTAATACAAGGCCAGAGACAAGATTGGCATAAAAAGGCTGTCACCACGTTTTTCGTGTACTTACCAGTTTAGAAGCTCAAGGCTTGTTTCTAACTAGCTCGGTGGGTAGGTGAATGGTCTTAGGCTGCTCATTTTATCTCCCAGTACCTACTGGTATTCACTAGCATGGAAACGAGGAAATGGGGAGTGATAGACGGAACAGAGTTCTGGAATCCCACATAATACTATAATTCTGTGAACAATTATTCAAAAGCATAAGCACATTTTCTCCCTAAATCGCTGTGTACATTTCACAATAAAGACATACCAAGGTTAAAGAAATAGGTAAATGTATCAGAGCTCCCTGTGAAGTTGGCGTAGCTGTGCAGATACCCAAAAACGTCCCTCAGGAGAGTATGAAATTAATCAAATCCTGTCAGTTAGCTTCATGGAATGTAATTATACAATGCAGCGGGACATGTGTAAGTAAAGGTGATGGAATCGTTGTCTCAGTCTCTAGGGGCCTCGCTAGGGCTTCTCTCGTTCTGTCTAAATCTGTCAGGCAGCAGTAAAAGGGCTTTCTAGGAGAAGGGATGAATGGAGGACCTGATATGCCCTTCCAGATCTAAGATTCTCCTTGAAACTAGGGGTGCAGGGGAAGGAGATCAGATACTCTATGCGTTTGCTTGAGCTGACGTCACAACATAGCATAAACCAGGTGGCTTCAATGAGAAAATTTGATTTTTTTTTCCCAATTCTGGAGGCTAGAAGTCCAGGATCAAGGTATGAGTGTGGTTGGTTTCTTGCGAGACCCCTCTCCCTGGCTTGGAGGGGGCTGCTCTCTCCCTGTCTTCACGTGCTCTACCTTCTGTGTGTGTCTGTGTCCTAATCTCCTCTTCTTATAAGGACACCAAGCGTACAATATAATGATTTAATATTCTTACATTACTCAGTGCTCATCACAGTAAGGGCACCCTTCGTCACACATTGCCGCCCACCCACCCTGGACCCTGGCAACTACACCCATTTGTTCTCTGTATTTAAGAGTCTGGTTTTTTGCTGGTCTCTTTTTTTGTTTGTTTTGTTTTTTACATTTCGCATGTGAGTGAAATCATAGATACTTGTCTTTGTCTGACCAACTTATTTTGCTTACCTTCATACCCCCTGGGTCCATCCATGTCGTTGCAAAGGGCAAGATGTCATTCTTTTTTATGACTGAGTACTACTTCATTTGTATATATGAAGGTCCCACTTTTCCAAAGGTCAGAGCCAGGACTCAAAGGCAGGCTGTCTGCCTCAGCTGCTAGTGAGGAGGAATAACTGTGGCAGAGCCGTGCAGGCCATGTTTGCTAGGTTTTTGGTAGATGCTGTCCCAGATGTGTGGAGCGGCCTACTTCTCACACTGGGTTGGGTCTCAGAGCTGTGCTGCTGAAATTTTGTTTTGCGTGAACATACTGAGAGAGAAAGAGTTAAAAAGAAAAGAAGAAGAAAGGAAGAGAACGGCTCCTTAGTTTACCTTTGTGAGGTACACAAAATCAAGCAGATTGATTTCTGTAGGACAGCTCAGAATCTATGACAGTGCCTTATAAAGTCTCAAGAGGAGGGTATAATATATGGGTTTCCCAAACTTCCCTGGCACAAGGCCCTTTTCCATAGATTGTGGAATCTCTCCTATGGGCACAGGCTTCAGGAAGCAGTAGCTTACAAAGATGACAAGAAGCGACCCCTCTGTGTCTCTTTGGCCACTGGGCCCATTTGGAATGCTCAGGTCCTGTTCCTTCCCGTGTGCCCGTTTCAGCTTGTGTCCCTATTGGCCACAGGCCTGAGCTCGTGGGAAGCTGATTGCAGGAGCGGATTCCAGAAATCTGCCCGTATCTTGCCACAGCTTGCTTCCTGGGGTCACTGGGGTCTGAGAGGTGACTCCCTTGTCATTCACAGCCAGTGACTGGGTGGGAATGAAAAGATAAAGGAACTTTATTTTCGAGGAAAGCAAGGAAACATTGACCCATCAGGAAGGAAATCCAGAAAATGAAAATAGGTTAGTGTTACGAAAGGCACAGAACAGTTATTGATTCAACAAGGGCTCCCGGGTGCAGGCTGCCCTGTAGGGCTCCCGCCCCCTGGGTTTTTACGGGGAGCACAGTACCAACTGACACTTTAGGATCTGACGGCTCATCTAGAAGGAAATGACTCTGTTTTCTGCCTCAGTGTCTTCATTTGAGAACCAGAAACAACAATGACTTAGAGGGTTGCTACCCCAAACTAGCGTTAATGTCAAAAGCATAAAGACTTAGGTGCCTGGGTGGCTCAGGTCATGATCCTAGGGTCCTGGGATCACGTCCCACATTGAGCTCCCTGCTCAGAAGGCTGTCTGCTTCTCCCTCTACCCTTCCCCCCTGCTCGTGATCACACTCTCAAATAAGTAAATCTTTTTAAAAAGAGAGAGAGAGAGAGAAAAAAATCTAAAAAACAAACAAAAAAACCCGAAAAACCAGAAAACAAAATATCCACAGAAGTATAAAGACTTGTGAAGGCAGAGAGATGCAATGTGGAATCAAGTTTTTTTCTCTTTCGTTAAGGAAAAGAACATAAATGAAATAGGGAAATTTTCAGATAGAAATAGAAATTTTAATTAATAGAAATTTAAATAAATAGAAAATTTCAGATAGAAATTTTCAACTAGAAAAAAAAATTTTTTTTAAGGAAACAAAATGCAAGACTAAAACACAAAAAAGCAACAACACTAGGGAAACAGAGCAGCAGCCAAAGGAGCCAAAGTGAAAAGATGAGGGTAGAGGTCAGATATAGACTATAAAACAAGGGTAGAATTAAATAAATGAGAACGGACCTACAGCAAAAGATGACTCAGCAGGTCCCATGAAAGGCGGGCGGCGTGTCTGTGTCTTAGCTATTTTCTTATCCCCACTGCTTGCACAGACCAGACCTTTGGAAGTACTTGTGAGGATAAACGAATATGACAGACGTGTGACCAGAGGGGGCGGTGGCAGCCCCATCACAGGAGGCTGCTGGGAGGCTGGTGTTCTCCGCCTTTCTTCTGCGATGCTGACAGTTCATGTTTTCGTTTATGCCTGCTGCCTCCTACACTTTATTTTGGAAAACATTAAGATCCTGGTAATATGGCAGTGAGATGTGACAGCAGAATAGTGCTACTGATAAACAGCTCAATTACTCCTTACTGAGCACTTAATTTTTCTAATGTTAACTTGACTTTGCCCAAGAGAAGATTTCTAGAAACTCTTATAGCATCTAATTATATTTAAATTACCTCTTTATTTTAAAATGTGGCACATGCTTGTGTTTTAAATATTGAAACAGCACAGAAGAGCTCCTTTCTCCCCGTACCTACTCCATATGGGTAGCTGCAATTAATAGTATATTTCTGTTCCTTTAGATATTATCTATCCCCCAAAATATGTATAAATGTTTATAACTTTATACGAATGCTGTCATTTCTAAACATGCCATGTTGTGAGTTGATTTATTTATTAAATATATTTATTTATTAAATATATCTGAGGTGCCATTCCATGTCAGTAAGTTAGAAATTTTTTTATATTGATATACCATCATGAATTTCATGCTATATTCAATTATTCATCTATTAATGGGCATTTAGATTATCCCTCATATTATTTTAAAAAAAATAAATTACTTAAGCAGAAATTTCCTTTAGTCAGTGAATGGACAACTTGGATCCAAAGCTTAGGACACAGTGGTGCACAGTACTCCATTTAAAGAAAGAGATGGTAGGGTGCTCTCAGCGGTTGGATTGGATGCTTCCCCCAAGGCCTCTTAAAAATTGACCCACTTTTGCCAAGCTCAGCCATCACCCCAGCCCATATGAGTGGAAGATTGGGGAGGAGAAGTGTGAGGGAATTTTCAAAAGTCATTGTTGGTTAGGAATAGTGGGGTGAGTCCCTTTCTGCCCCTCCAAAGCCAAGTGAGGGTTACTGCAAGAGAGTCAGGGGTAGAGATTCAAAAAACCTTCCACAAGGGAGACTGTCTTCTTACTCCCAGTTGGAGATCTACATAGGCAGTGGACTTGGGTGTGTGCCCTGACGAAGGTGGCAGAGGGTGACCTGCACTGTCACAGCAGGGTGGGGTAGGGTGATACAGGTGTCCTGTGTGCGGACAGACAGTAGTGGGCTTGAGTCATTTAGTAGCACCGCACCTGTTATGGGCTTAATTGCTGCCCGCCCCCACCCCAGATTCCTATGTTGAAGTCCTAATCCCTAGTATTTGGAGATGGGGGTCTTTAAAGAGGTAATTAAATTGAAGTAAGGTCATTAAGGATGGGACACTAATCTGATATGGTCTATGTCCTTATAAGAAGAGATCAGGGGTGCATGGGTGGCTTAGTCGGTTAAGCATCCAGCTCTTGATTTCAGCTCAGGTCATGATCTCGGTGTTGTGGGAGTGAGCCTCGAGGCGGGCTCAGCACAGAGTCTGCTTGTCCTTCTGCCCCTCCCCCCTACACCTTCTCTCTCTCTCTCTCGTTCTCACTATCTTAAATTAATTAATTAAAATCTTAAAAAAAGAAGGGGAGGAGGAGATTATGGCACAGACACACATAAAGGTGAAGACCATGTAAAGACACAGGGAGAAAATAGCCATCTCCAAGCCAAGGAGAGAGCCCTCAAAGAAACCAACTCGGCTGATCCTTTGCTCTTGGACTTCTAGTTTCCAGAACTGTGAGAAATCTGCTGTGTTCTTTGTGATGGCAACCTCCCCAGCGGATTAATATGCCACCCAAGGTGAAAAGTCCCCAGCCAAAGGCAGCGCCAGGAGCTGAGGACAGAATGAAGAAAATGAAGTCAAGCCAGGTCTCCGGTACCAAAGGAGAAGGCAGTGGGGAGAGCCCATGGACCCTCAAGGGAGCAGAGGCTGGGGCTTTAGAGAGAACCGAGCTACCTCCCAACCTGGCTGGGGAGAGGAGTGGCAGTAGAAGTGCAGCCCAGGCTCTCCCAGTGCCCACTTCATGATCCCACCCACCCCACCCCTTCTCTGGACCTAAGACATCTGAAGAAGATGAGGAGGAGAAGAAGAGGGGAGAGGGGAGGGAGGCAAGAGCCCTCCCTATCCCGAGTTCCCTGACACTTAGCTTTGGAGAAAGATTTTAAGATGAGAAATGAGCAGTTCTAAACTGAATCGGATTTTAATAACCAAAAGTGACAAGATAACATGAAGTGGGGAAGGGAGATGAAAACAGTACAGTTGAGATAGCAGTAATTAGGGAGAATTTCAACTAGCTCGTGTTTATATCACCATCAAATTCATACTACTCAAAATAACACATTTTTTATTACAGTAAACATCGTTTTACATATGTCATGGTGTACATCTGTGAATATTCTGCTCTGTGTATTCTTGCCATAGGAATAGCTGGTCGAAATCTCTCCGCATTTATCATTTTGATAAATAAAGCCCCAAACTACCTCAGCTTATACTCTTTATACTCACACATAATTTTGTGCCACTTGCACAAAACATTAAAACTTCACAATTATATATATATATATTTTTTTTTCTCCAACTTTGAGAAATGAAATTTTATTCAAGTTGTTTTCACAGGGCTCAGCAAATTGTCGCCTCCAGGTCCAGTCCAGTCGGGCCACCTATTTTGGTCCCTGAAGTTTTATTGGAACACAGCCACACCCCTTCATTTACATATTCCTTATGGCTGCCCACCTCACCCCCCTAGACCCCTTAACCCCTCCCCTTCCTCCCTCCCCCGCCCCGTGCTCTGACAGAGTTGAGTAGTTGCCACAGAGACCGTATGGCCTGCGAAACCTAACACGTTTAGTGTCTGGCCCTTTAGAGAAAATCTCTGCTGAGCCCAGCTCTGGAGAAGTCAGACTTCACTCCTCTACTACACCCTGTGGATCAGCAAATACGATTACTTGAGCAGCAGTTGGAAGAGTATCTCTGTAGGCTCGCATTCCTGTTCTCTGTGCCAGAGTCTACATGCTCCTGAACGTCTGAGGGGAAGGAAATAAAACTAAGTCAGTGCCCCCAGTGCATTGCTCTGTGGCAGCAGAGGAAGCCCTGTGAGCCTGTTTCCTTGGATAGGGGGTAAGGCAGGAGGCGCCTCCTCTCCACAAAGGATGAATTCCAGATGGGGCTGAGCTGGTGAGGTGGGGGGGTGCGCAAGGTCGGAGGGGCTGGTGCCCAGAATGCCATCATTTGGCCATCTACTGAAGCCGTTGCCCCACATACCCAAGACTGGCTTCAATTCTGAAGACCCACGGTTGTCCACTTCTCCCCACCCTCTACAAGAACCTGGTCCTCCTAATGTCAGGGGGGAGCTTCATGTTGCTGAGGTGGAGGACGCAGGAGGCCACCCGCTGAGCTCCTGCTTGTGTTAGAGCAGTTCCTTCTTTGTCGTATCATTTGTGTAAAAGACAGTAATATTCCAAAATTCTGTTTGGAAGGAAGCTGCACTTGTTAACAAAAGTGATTTGTCAGTAGAGCATTTTGATCATCAAGTTCCGATACGCAGTGAGACACTGAGAAGCGCTTTCCAGAATAGTGGGCATCTTCATGTCTATATAAGACATTTATTCAGTAGTTAGCTTTTCTGCTTTATAACCTGACCCAACTGTGTGGGTTGGGGGTGAGATCAGTGACCGTGATGTCCAAGCCGAGTTGTCAAAGACAAGCAAGATTAGCAAAGCTAAGCAGGGAGTGGACAAGAGGAGAGGAGGCCCTCGCTTGGCATGGGGGAGGGAGGGACAGAGCAGGAAGACCTCATGACCCTTTCCTTCAGGCAGTGGGGATCCCTGAAGGGATTTAAACAAGAGGGTTAGATTGAGAAGGAGATTCAGTAAATGCTTTGGAGGGCGTGGGCAGTAAAAATCAGAAGGAGAAAAAGGGAAACAGGTTCCTGCAAGGAAGGAACAGACGTGAGCATTTATGCATTCATGTAAGTGGCATTGGTGAGCCTGGACAGGAGATGTGAGGCAAATCTACAGGACGGGATGGTCACCTGGATGGGGGCGGGGAATGGTTTAAAAAGAAGGGCAAGTAAGAATGAATGCTAGTTTGGGGGTTTGGGTGCTCAGGTAATAGAGACATTCACTGGGATGTGAAACATGGTAACTAGCTGTTGCTGTATATTAAAATATCTCAGACTTCAGTAAGATAAAACAACAAACATTATTCTCTCACAGTTTGTCAGTCAGAAATCAAGAGTGATCAGCTAGGTGGTTCTGATTAGGGTCTCTTAGGAAGCAGCTTTCAAGACCCCGGCTAGGGCTGCTGTCATTCGAAGGCTTGATGGGGGCCGGAGGAGCTTTTTCCAAGGTGAGTCACTCACATGGGGGTGGGCAGGCCTCCTCCGTTCCTTCCTGGATTTGTCCTGGAAGCCTCAGTTCCCCGACACATGGAGCTCTTCACAGGGCTGCCTGAGTGTCCTTACCACATGGCAGCTGACCTGTCCCAGTGGGTGACCCAAGAAAGCAAAGAGGAAGCCACACTGCTTTTTAGGACCCTACTCTTACAAGTCACACACTGTCATTTCTACTTTATTCTGTTCTTTAGAAGCGGTGGCTAAACTCAACCCAATCTTAAGGGAAGGGGAACTGGGCTCCAACTTTTGCATGGAGTATCAAAGAATTTCTGGACATTTTTAAAAAACCACCACTGAGAATGTAGGATGTACGGGGTCTGGGTGGAGGAGATGCTGAATACAGTTTTGTGCATGTTGAGTTTGAGATGCCTGAGTAAGTCCTGCTGTGGGCTATGAAATCACTTCATAAACAACTATGTACCCATCCCCAGTGGGAGGATATGCCACTTAATATAATCTTCTCAGCAACACACAAATGACTGATATGTATTAAGGTCTAGAAAACACAGGAAGAGAGTATGGCATATACCCCTCGAGCAAGAGGTGGAACTCTCCATGCATCTCTATTCCCAGCCAGTGATTTCATTGTTCTCTGAGTGGCAGATGGTTGAAATGGTATTATGGCCTCCTTCTCTTCCTGCTCAGTGTTCCTCAAACTTTAGTGTCCATAAGATTTATTGTAAATGATTTTATACACAAAGGATTTTAATCACCTATATTACAATTTAGGGAACACCTCAAGAACTTATTCAAGGTTCATTTGCACTACAAGTAATCTTTGCTACCTGCAGAGTTTCAGAATCTGACCCTGGGGAAGGAGACTGCTTTGTGTCCCGCTCCTCTGAGAAGCTGAGAACAGATGGCATGGTGTGTGGGTTTCTGCAATATCCCTAGAGAGGTCAGTCTCTGGGCAAACGCCCAGTGCTTCTCTGCCTTACTTTGTCATCTACTTTCCCTGTCATCACCCCTTTCCTATCTTCCCTGGCTGGCTGGCTTCTGGGGACCACAGCACTTATCTGTTCTAGGTCAAGGAAGCCTAGGTCATTGTTGCCCAGAGCCTCATTTTATGGGCTCAAACCCAGTTTCCTGTGGACCTAAGTTCCCATCCTTTTCTTGGGATCAGCTTGATTAAGCAGAGCATGAAGCCCCAGGGCAGCCTCTGGCTTGCTTCCCGCATGAGTAATTTGGTAAGCGCTGAGGGTTCACAGAGTGGCAAATACTCTTACCCTAAATTGTGCAGCCTCCTTTATCAGACAAGAATCCTGAAATGGCAGTCCTCCAACTGTTGGGCTTTCAAGGGCTAATTTATGCGCTTCACAAAGGAAGGCAGGCACCTCATGAAAAGTTTTGTTTGGTTTTTCTTTCTTCTTTTTATCACCATTTCTAGAGAAAGCAACTTTATCAGTCCAGTAGATCTTATGTGACTAGAAGGAAGCCAGGAGAATTTTCGGAACTCTAACATAAAGGAACTTTCTCTGTATATAATCATTTTTCCTGAATATATCCGATATTTTTCCAAAGAACAATCAATGAACACCTTAACCTGCTACCTACCTCTTCAGAGCCACATTTCTTAGCAGTCCATCTTGTAAGAATGATTATTCTCCAATAGGGTTGCTGCCTATTGCTAGGCATATATGTGCCTGTTGGGAAACATTACTGTTTAGAAATGCTAGAGACATGTGTACCAGAGTCTTGGTTTGCTGCTCGTTTCAGATGGAAAAGCCCCTGATGTCAGGCACACCTAATCCTACAACACAAATTAAATCCTTCTAGATTCAGAAATACTGGAAGGATGTGAAATGTAGACTGTACTTACTTCTCTGTACCTAAGAGAGTCTAAGAAGGTGCATTTCATTTTGTCCAAGAGTTGTATGTCTGTGGTTCTCCAATAGGGGGTGTCTTGCCTGACCATGGTACTGAATGCTAACTTTTAGGAAGAAGCACAAGTACCGGAAACACAAAATCAGCAAATGCACATGGGACCCATGTTCAGTTTGGAGAATCCATTTCTGTCACTGTTCCCCAACTTGGTGGTGTTCATGATCATGAGAGGTGGTACACAGATTTAATACAAACAGCATTGAATCCCATAAGAGCATGGTTATTTTTCCAACTTCCTTGGATTGAGTTGAACTCAGCTAATTCAGTCCACTTTATTTTCTAAGATCTGAATTCAAAGCTGTTTATTTTCCCCTAGGATTTTCTTTAGCTGCCTTCACAAATTTTGATTCATAGAGCTTTGTGGTCACCTGCTTACAAATGTGTTTC
The DNA here is from genome assembly GCF_010015895.1 of Lontra canadensis. Taxonomy (NCBI): domain Eukaryota; kingdom Metazoa; phylum Chordata; class Mammalia; order Carnivora; family Mustelidae; genus Lontra; species Lontra canadensis. Next base: position 16,298,210 of record NW_022631025.1, on the reverse strand, counting down.
TCAGTTTCCAAATTGTCTCTTCATGATCGGTTTCTAGATGTATGTCCCTAAGGGCAGAGATTATGGTACGTGTGATACTGACTTCCGATGTTTTATGAGACACTCTTTATAGTCAGTTTCTATAAGTTTGAAAAATATGGTGTATTTTTATTCAGTGAAGCCCATTAGATCAAGCTATCCTATTACATTGTTCAGATGTATATCTTTATGCATTTTTTCAGATTGATTTATAAATTCTTGAGAAGTATATATAGATTTTCCCTCATGAAATCAATTTTTCCTTGTAATTTATATTCAACTTTTATTTTATTTTGGGGCTATGTTGTTGAAAGCATGTAGGCTCCAGATGATTACATCTTCTGAAGAGTTATTCAGGTTTTTCTTGTTTTGTTTTGTTTTGTTTAAAGATTTATTTATTTGGCAGAGAGAGACACAAGGAGAGAGGGAATACAAGCAGGGGGCGCAGGAGAGAGAGAAGCAGGCTTCCCGCTGAGCAGGGAGCCTGATGCAGGGCTCCATCCCAGGACCCTGGGATCATGACCTGAGCCGAAGGCAGACGCTTAACGACTGAGCCACCCTGGTGCCCCTGAAAACTAATTCGTTTTATCACAAAATAATAACTTTCTTCAGATTTAAGAATGCTTTTCTGCCTAAAATCTATCTCTTTTGATATTAATATCCTGTGGTTAATATTTTTCGGACTTTTTTTAATGTCACTTTATTGTCAGCACTTATACATTATTATCGTTAGATGTTCCTTTTAAAAGCAACATGGCTACTTGGGGTAAGTGACACTACCTGCTATGACAGACAACCCCGAATCTCAGTGCTTTCATACAACAAAGGTTTAAAAGTTGGAGCCTGCTTCCCCGACTCTCTCTCTATGCTTGCTTCTCTGCCTACTTGTGATCTCTGTCAAATAAATAAATAAAATCTTTTTTAAAAAAAGTTATTCTTTAGTCATTAGAATCTCTTTCATTCTGTTCCTTTTGTGGGGTGGGGGGTGGGGGTGGTACTTGTATTGCTAATTCTTCTGTCTGCTGAGTCTGATGGCAATCCCTCTTGGTATTTTTTTCCCTAGTGTAGTTTATGGTTTGGATTTTTGGTGTGTTTTGTTTTGTTGTTGGTTTCTTTTGGGTTTCGTTTGTTTGTTTTGGTTTTTTGATGTGAGCTCATCTTTCCAAGGATTTTTTCTTTCTCCTGCGGATCTCCAAGGAATCCCAGATTGTAAAAATAACACTACCAAGAGACTTCACATTTGATTTTTCTGGAACCCCAGAGCTTAGGCCTTCAGTGGTCCTAGATGAATTTTAATTTGAATCTCTTGACTTGGGTTCCCTACATCATTCAGGTGATGTCAGTTGAAACAGGCTTGGCATACAAGTAGTGTCTCTAATTCTCATAGATTCCTCTTCATAGTCCACCCAAGATTCCAGGCAGACTTGCTTTCCAAGGCCAGAGACCAGAGTTTCTTCTCATCCTCTTTTCATTAAGGGGGCAGTTCTTTAAGTTCCTTTAAGTTCTTTAAGTTCCCTTAAGTTCTTTTAAGTCCTTTAAGTTTCTTAAAATAAGTGCCTTATTTAGAATTTCTGGTCTAGGTCTTTCTTCCAGTACCTGGAGGTCACTTCTCCTGGGGAGCTCTCATGCCTGTGTCCAATCTAAAATCCTGTGAGCTACTTTTTCACCAGCTTTCTGGAGTAACACTGTTTCTGGCACCTGGGGATTTTGTTTTGTTTCTTTCAAGCTTGGAAATATATTAATTACTTTTCGGTGCTTTATCTTATATAGCATTTCTTTGTATTTATAATGATACACGCCATTACACTTTGCCAGACACTTTCTAATTATTTTATTTTTACTTATTTTTTTTTAGCAAAGAGAGAAGGTCTCAGAGTCAGAGCCCAGGTGTTTCTTCCTTGAATTTAATAACATTGTTTTATTGTCATTATATTTAATTTATGTGACTATTCTAGGTGAGTTACTTTAACTTTCCATATATACAAGTCATGCAAATGTTCCTTTCTCAATAAATTTACTTAACTAAATAAGTCAATTTAAAGAAAAACATTAAGTGAATTGAAGGTGCTAGATGGAAAAACAATAAAGATGATATATAAATACTCAAGCTTATAAAGCACTTGAAAGCATTTGATGTCCTTCAGAGCTTTTGTTCTCATTTTTTAAAAATGTTCTTTCGTGCTTTAGTAACCCAGACGAGATGGGTACCATCAGCATGAGCCTAGGCTGAGAATAGGGGAAATGGGTTTCCCAAATTAGGGCAGAGTATGAGTCAGATAATCCCTTCAAAACCAGTAATAGAGGCCAGCTGTACTGGTCAGAATGGGCGGGATTAGGATATGGTGACGGACTCAACATCTTAGGGGCAAACCACGATAAAAATTCTTCTCTTCTTACATATTCAATGAGCTTCAAGTAGGGTCCTCTGCTTCTCATAGCCACGTGGCTGCGGCCTGACAGAGAGCCAGCTCAGCCATCTAGACGGGGAGCAGCCCACGGCAACCACACTCCTGCTCAGGCCTAATTCTTCCACCCTACACCTGCCACACCACACCTGCCACTTCCACTCTTGCTTCATCTGTCAAAGCAAATCACCCGACCACCCTGATTTCCAAGGAGGACAGGAAAGTACAATTCTACTGTGTACCCAGAAGGCCAAGAGCTAGAAATATTTGGTCAAGAGCAGGAAGGATTATAAAACCATTCTGCAAACAAACAGTTCCGAATCCATCCTCTAGATGGAGACATGGAGCTGAGCATCTTTTGGGGAGGGCAGCCCCAGAAGAGTCAGATTTGTGTTTTACAATTCCCTCAGCCTCTTTGGTAGCTCCGTTCTGTATACAGAAAACCCCAAATTAAATAGTGGCTATGGATGGATAAGGTAAAATATTTATCTTCACTCTGGACTGATTTGTTACCTAATAGATCCCGAGAGGCTTACATTATTGATCTTAAAACTCCATTTTGCTCAATTGCCAACAACTCTGCTTGGCCATGTCCTTTCTATAAATATTTACGGACCCAAGGCATGAATGTGGTTGAAGAAGTATTTACAATGAACACGACTTGCGTTTCTTCCAAGTTTGCCTCCAGGCTATTTCGGTTCAGCTTTCCTTCTCTGTCCCTGTGGGTTTCCTAAAATGCCCCTATGGCCTTCTGTGATATCCACGGTTTGTGGGAGTCCCTCTTCTCTGCTTGCCCCTGACCACAACCTTCAGCTTCCCTTCCCCCATGCATGCCAACACTGGCTTTCCAGCACCTTCTTAATAGGGTCTCAGCTCTGTGTTGCAAAAAAAAGCGATGAGGGAAAAAGGCTCTGTTCACTAACGTCAGTGAGTTCAAGGGCACTTACAGGCTCTATGGAGATTTATGCCATACTGAAATTTTCTCTTACCTAGGCTAATACCCAACTTATAGTAATCTTCGTTATGTTTTGTCCAACCCTGACACATCCTTCAGTTAAATCCCTAATCCTGACGCTATGTCTAAAATGAGGGAATGTACTACCTTAAACTTAGTCGATGCTTTGTAATTAATGGAGTACTCACGTATATTATATTTATTCTCCACAGTCACTGTGATATTAGATATTTATTGTCTCCATTTAAAATCACAAAGGGGGTTGGATAAGTTTCTCAGGGCTAATTGGTTTGTTTGTACTAACATAGAATTATAACCTACAACTTATAAACTCATATCTAGGATTCATTCAATTATTTCATGATGTTGCCCATAACTTACGAAGAGTAACAAAACCTACAAATTTTTTTTTTAATTGAAGTGTAGTTGACACACAACATTGGGTTCAAGTGTACAACATAGTGATTCTGTGTTATGCCATGTTCACTACAGGTGTAGCTGCCATCCATCCCCATACAGTGCTGTTGCAATACCACTATATTCCCTATGCTGGGCCTTTCATCCCCATGACTTTTCTTTCCATAGCTGGAAGGCTCTGTCTCCCACTCCCCTTTACCCCATATTGCCCATCCCCTGACCCCCTCCCCTCTGGCAACCACCACTTTGTTCTCTGTATTTATGGGTTTGTTTCTATTTTTTTGTTTGTTTCTTTCTTTCTTTTGTTTGTTTTTAAGATTCCACGTACAAGTGATATCATACAGTATTTGTCTTTCACTGGCTGATTTCACTTAGCATAATACCCTCTATGTCCATCCATCTTGTCGCACAGAAAACCTACACAAATTTGAGACTGATGCTATCCATTTATTTTAAAGCTCTCATATTTATTTTTGAGCTAAGGCTGGCACCCTTATGTGCTCCGTGAAGTAGGTACAGCTAAGATGTCTTTTTGTTTTTTAAGGTTGACTCATAGAAGACTAGAGGAAATAATGTCCATGGACATTTAGGTAATTTCAAGCTCAGTAATTCAACTCAACACATATCTATTGTGTATTGACCTCTGCCAAGTGCTGGAGACATAGCAGTAGAGACAGACATGGTTCCTGTCCTCATGAAGCTTCAAGGCTAACACAGCAGGCAGTTAAACTAGATGGCAAAAAGAACTACAATAATAATGGATAACTTTGTTTCCTTTTAGTGTTATTTTTAGGCATCATACATTCTCCCTCTTTTATTGGTATGGAAACTGAGGCATGGGAAGATTAGATAACTTGTCACGTGACACACGGTGAGTGATAGAACTAAGACTGGGTCCCAGCTGCTCTTAAGTCTGCTACTTTTTTTTTTTTAAGGATTTTATTTATTTATTTGACAGACAGAGATCACAGGTAGGCAGAGAGGCAGGCAGAGAGAGAGGAGGAAGCAGGCTCCCTGCTGAGCAGAGAGACCGATGTGGGGCTCGATCCTAGGACCCTAGGATCATGACCTGAGCCGAAGGCAGAGGCTTTAACCCACTGAGCCACCCAGGTGCCCCTCAAGCCTGCTACTTTATAGGTACTGAAGGGTGTATGTCAAGGAGAACAGACACAGTTTACGTCACATGACAAGGAATCATTGCAAGAAAATCTGAAAAACTGCAGCATCTTGGAAAACCATCCCTCTGGATCCCAGGACTTTCAAACCTGGGCCTAGCCCAGGTCTTCTCTTTGTTCACCACCACACCTCTATTGCTAGATAATTTGGTTTGCTGCCACCTAGGATGGTGTCTGTTGGACACTGGCGATCTTGTTCCTGCCCATACGGTATTGTCTTTGACTTACACACCAACCTCTTGCCCGCTGTCTTTCTACTGGGGTGCAGGATTCATTTTAGAGAACACACAGGACAGAAGCCCCAGCAAATGTATGATGAAAGATACTTCCTGAGGTTGTGTTTTTGAAGGACTCTTTGGGCTTGATGGATAACCATGTGGCCATTCACTCTCAGGGAGCAGCACTGAGCAATGGGTGATAGTCACTAGTTTAACCTTGTGGTCCCATCTCCACAAGAAAGAGGCTCATCTGTTCTATTCCTCTATATGATCAGCACAGAGTAGGTATTCACTACCCATTTGTCAAATAAATGAAGCATTACGTCTCACTAGAGACCAAGAATTTTTTTTCATCATCGTGCTTTGCTGACACAAGGGCTTCGACTTGGAGCCTGGAGATTGATTATCCAGATAAGCAAATTCCAGATTTGGTAGACCCATATTCAAGTGGAGGAAAGTGTCGACAATAAGGAGGAAGAGATTAAATTTAGAACACTAACGCAAAGGTTTATCATGCTTAAATTTAGATTAGTGCTACATCACAAGGACTCACCCTAGAGGAGTGAAGTTACATGGAGGGCATCAAGAAGAAAAATAGGTTCTCATGATAAATGGGGATGTACTGACCAAGGAACAGGAGGTAAAAACAGGTCAAGGGGAACTCACCGTGATCAGTGGTCAGCTTCCCATGAGAACATATATGTTTGTCACAATTTTCTCCAGTATTTTCTTGTTCCCCACAACTAGGCTTACCAGTCCTGGGCTCAATACTGTTTAGAAAGAAGAGATGGTATCTGATGACCAGAACTGTCTTCACTGACATATTAATTTACACCAAGTCTCTAAATATTCGGAAAAGGATAGGAAATAACATCAGTTGGTGCCTTCTTATGAATGTTAGGCACTTTACATTTATTGCTTAATTTTTCAGCAACTCAATGAGGTAGATGGTGTATCTCTGTTTTACTGATAAAGAGAGACCAGCAGAGTCTGCTTTCCTCTGCTGACAACAATTTAATGTGCTCAAACTGACATAGAGGAAGAGTTACATACGAAGTCAGCTCTGTCTTTCCTCCAGAGCACGTGTTGCCTCTTTTGTTGAAAAAGTATTATTCGATGCCCACCGTAAGTATATTTTATTTGTTAATTGCTTTTCCTGTTTCTGATTCTCCCCTTGGTGTGTGCTTACTTGTGTGAGTTAGTAGGAGAAATGGCTTGCTGTGTATACAGAGTAAGACAGGTACCCGTGGTTCTTCTTCACAGTAACTGCAGAAAAGTCTTTATTCTAAACGGGGCCACTTATGCCGGCTTCAGTTCACATACTTGGGTTTATTTCAAGCAAATTGAAAAGATTATCCTGGAGGGGCGCCTGGGTGGCTCAGTGGGTTAAGCCTCTGCCTTCGGCTCAGGTCATGATCTCAGGGTCCTGGGATCGAGCCCCGCATCAGGCTCTCTGCTCAGCAGGGAACCTGCTTCCTCCCTCTCTCTCTGCCTGCCTCTCTGCCTGCTTCTGATCTCTGTCTGTCAAAGTAATAAATAAAATCTTAAAAAAAAAAAGAAAAGAAAAGATTATCCTGGAAACTCTGATTTGCCTTTTCAGAGAAAATTCAATCCCACACAAATTTTTACACACTCTGCTTTGCTTTTTGTTTTTGTTTTTCAGACTGCCATCAGAGGATGTAGGCATGGACATCCCCTTTGAGGAGGGAATGCCGAGCCCCAGTGTTACAGACATGAGGCCTGGTGAGAGGAACATTTGTTCATTTCCTTCAGCACTTGTCTATATCCAGGCCTTGTCATTATTCAGTGAGAAAACCATTTCCTATGCATCCGACTTGTGATGTCAGTGATAAAAGTGAAGAAAAGAAAAAAATATGTGTGAGGAGGGTGTTAGGCTGGATTTGGTTAATCTCTGAGTTGATTCAAACACTGATGCTCACTAGTGTGGGCTGCCTTTGACCTCCTGGGCCACGGCTATAACCGTGTGTGATAAGCGGCTATCCTGTATCAGAATACCGAATTCTAACTAACACCGAAGTGCCCCAGATTTGTACTTCAGTGTGAGAATGTGTAAAATGAATAACGTGGTGTCAAGAAGGCTCGGTATCCTGATTATTCAAAGAAACAAACAAAAACCCTACCTGCCACGGGTTTCCAGCTCAAGGCACATATAAGAAGAATTTTAAATTTCCAGTTTCACCTTACCCTCCCTTAGTACTAACGTCACTCCTGAGCACTGTACCAGCTTCAGGATCATGCCAAGATCCTGAACCCTCATGCTATCAGCCAAGCCTAAAATGGAGGAGGAAAAAGCGAGTCAATTATTTATTTATTTTTTGGTCCAAGTATTTAAAGTGCGTTTTTCAAGATATCACTCATGTGACATAATTATTTTTAAATGTTCTCTGGTTAAATAAGCCTGTAGCCACTGTATATCCGCACTCCTCTTAAAGTTTCATAATGCACTTGTGAATGATACAGGTATGAAGGCTACGGTTATCCTATATGGTAGTGGTTCACTACACATGGCTATTTAAATTAATTAAAATTTAAAATAAACTTTTAAAGTTCAGTTTTTCAGTTGCACAAGCTTCCTTTCAAGGGTTCAACAGCATATAGAACAGTTCTGTCATCACAAAAAACTTCTGGACAGCACTGCTCTGAGAATTCCTATCATTTAGAAACCCAATGTTTTTCAAACTTACCGGTCAATAGAAATTTTTTAAAGTAGAATACATAAAAGCATTACATGGAACACAGTTTGGGTGATGTTCTATGCAGAGAAAAAATTTTAATGACAAAGAAACAGAATCACTTTCTTTAGGACAAGACCAGAATTACAGTTCCAGAATTGAGGGGTATACCAGATGGCCTTCCAGAAATTTCGTGATAGTAAATCCTAAAATTTCTGTTTTTAGGCTAACTTTCTACCATTGTTGATTTGGGGTTGCTTTGGTTAAAAATGACTTCACCAGCTCTACTTCCATTAAGTGAAAGTCACAGTAGGGGGAGGTTGCATATTATACTGAGAGAATGGGAGCCACATCCATGTTACCATATGAAGACTATCACTTATGATACAGGAACCAGTGTCAAGAAATATTAGCCTAAAAGGTAGTGACTTCTTGAGCAAAGAATGTAATTTGGGAAGATACCTCAATTTTATTTAAAAAAAAAAAACAAAAAACGGTAGAATGCCAGGCAAAGAAAGATCACTATAGACCATACATAGAGTTGCTAGAAATTACAGAGAAGTATTTTGAGAGTGCCCATGAACATAATAGACAAATTTCTTATCCTACATTCCACAGGAGTGAAGTCTACAAGAAGCGTTATGAGAGCTGTGTATGCTTAGCTGTTTTTCTTATGCATCATAAAAATTCAGTCCATTGTTCGATCGGTGTCAAGTTCTCAAACCTGAACAGGGCAGGTCTGAAAACTGGTTTTCTGCTCCTTTAGCAACAGCTCCCATTTTTTATTTCTATGTGGCCAGGGCTGGTGTGGTTGTGATGAGCCAGTCCTGAGGCCTGCTGGTCAAGAAGGGGTCCAAATTCCATGTAAGGTTTTTAGCAGGTGTGCCTTTGCTGTAGGACCTTAAAAATGTTTTTCACTGGGGCTCCCACACCCACTGTTGGCAGCTGCGTATATGGTCTAGTACTTGATGTTCCTATTTTTTTTTTCTTCTTTAGAACCTCCTAATTCTCTGGATCTTAACGACGCTCATCCTCGAAGAATCAAACTCACAGCCCCAAATATCAATCTTTCTCTGGATCAAAGTGAAGGCTCTATTCTCTCTGATGATAACCTGGACAGTCCGGATGAAATCGATATCAACGTGGATGAACTCGATACCCCTGACGAAGCAGATTCTTTTGAGTACACGGGGCATGGTAAGTGGCCCAGTGGTCAAGGCCAAAGTTATGTGAAAAGTAAAAGATTATCTAAGGGGCCCTGGGAACAAACCTCCCATTTTGTTGCTGGTGGCTCCTTCCTGTGATTTCTGGAAGCTTTTGTTTGTATCTCAGGTCATAGGTGGCTGTGTTTGGCCGTGTGGAGTATAACAGAACAGGTGTGGTTCCCAGAGGTCATACATAACCACTGATCTTCTGTTAAGCGCTTATTCTTGGCAAGCCTTGTGCTAGGCCGGGGGGCTGTGGGAAAACTATTCTATGCTGTATTGTAAGAAAATTGGGAATGGGTTTGCAGAGAAAGAGAATTGAATCTGGAAGATAAAATCTGGAGCAGAGAAATTAGAGCTTACTATTTCTCTATACAAGCTCCCCCTGTCTGGAATGTTCTTCCTTGAAGATCATTCGTGGCTGGCTCCTTCTCTTTGTTCAGCTCTTAATCAGATGTCACCCTCTCAAGGAGGCCTTCCTTGACCTCCGTCACCAAAAGAGTGCCTCACCTCCCAACCTAGTCTTTCTACCGCAGTCACTATAATACGTCTACTTATTTTATTTTCCATGTGTCAGTAATGGAAATCCTATCATTTAAGTATTTGGTTTATGTTTATTGTCTTTTCCTTCCCACTAGAATATCTGCTTTGTGAACGCAGGGCCTTTATTATGTTCGTTGCTCTATCTCCAGCAAAATAGGAAGGAAGGTGGGTTGGCCTCGGAGTGAAGAACAAAAAGGAAGAAAATTTAAGCGTTGCTGGGTCAAACACTGACATTCCTGACAGAAATATCAGTCTCATTTTCATTCTTTCTCTTGCTCGGTAACATGGGTTAAGAAATTATATCCAAATACAGAGCATTTGCTTTATAAAATGGCATTCCATGGTTTCTATTTTGCAGGGTGGTATCTCTGACTTTGTAATATTTTAATTTCAAAGCCAGAGTATCCTGGACACAGCTCTTGCTTTTCATACGTTAGGAAAATCATTACGGTCAAAAAACAAATGCCACAATGAAATGATGCCCTGGCACAGAGTGTCGTTCCTGGGAGAACATAATTAGGAAATTCATCAAATTCGCTCTTTAACTCAACCAATGATCATTGAGCCCCTGGGACTACCACCATGACCAGCACGGATTCAGACCCTGCCTTTAGAGGGGACGAGCCTTAACTTCCTCAAGTCAAAAGAACTGGAAATGGCTGAGCTACCTGGGCGACAGTTTCTTCTGTTTAAGGAGAGATTTTATATTGCGCGGAGGCTGTGTTCTCGAATTTCTGCAGTCATCCAGGTATTTGACCCTGTAAGTGGAAGCACACAAAGAGAAGGTGAAAGGTCTTGAGTTTGTATTCTTTCCTCCCATGCCCAGACTCTTCCCCAGCTACTCCGTCCATGCCGGTGGCCCCCAGCTGCCCCAGCCCTTGAGCTGCTAGTACCTTCCCACAAGAAAGAGTCCTGCCTTGCCTCTCATTCCCCAGAAGACAGCTGTGGGTTGAGCTGGCCCCTCCCCCCACCCCCTGCACTTCCCTTTTGCCCTAGAGAGAACTGTGTCACACCACATCTGAACCTTTTATGTTTATAAATAGCAAAACTGCCAAGCAAAGTGGCAGTGGCTGAAGGAACCAGTAATTAAAGCTGCCACTGGCTGACAGAGTTCCTTTTATTATGTTGACAGTTTTGTCGAAAGAACCAGTTTCACAACCACAACCCTCCATTTAGGTCTTAAATTCAAAGGACAGAAATTTAACGGAAGTAGCATCGTAAAGCCCACCTTGATATTCACATGTAAGATGTATCCTCAGACACTGTTTTAAACCAATAGAAACATTAAGCATGGAAAACACAGAGGGCATCTGAGTAGCTTTATTTTACAAACAGGCAGCGAGAGGTAACAGACTCTAGAAGAGAAGTGAGTACATTTTAGTCCCACAGAATGAAATCAGGGCTTGAAAGCTGCATGTTTGCAGGTTTCTCCTGTGAGCGTTTGAAACCAAGTGTATACGTTTTAAACAACATTGCAGTTTGGGAGGCACAGTGTTTCAAAATGTTTGCTCAGTGATTTCTTTAATAAACCCTTTCAGAGTGCCTACTGTGCACCAGGATTTGTACTAGGTGCTTCATAAATATTGAGTATTTTTTTTTAAGAATTTATTTATTTATTTGACAGAGAGATCACTAGTAGACAGAGAGAGAGAGAGAGAGAGAGAGGAGGAAGCAAGTTCCCCACTGAGCAGAGAGCCCGATGCGGGGGCCCGATCCCAGGACACTGAGACCATGACCTGAGCCGAAGGCAGAGGTTTTAACCCACTGAGCCACCCAGGCGCCCCAATATTAAGTATTTTAATCCTCAGTGCGGTGCATGCCCTTTTATCCAGCCACTTTTGTGACTTCAAGGCTCTTATTTTACCCGGCACTTGAAGAACTTTCATACCATTCGCCTGTTTCATTCTGTAGCTGATGACGGAGCGTTTCTGGCAGATTATTTGCCCACAGTGTGGTTTCGCTTATGAAACGTTTTTGAATCTCACTCTCAAAAGACATTAAATCAGTCTCCACTTCCAGGCAATTTTCTTTAATAGTCGTGTTCAAATAGTTGGAAAATATCAAAGTACCAATATAATTAAAACTTGACTTCCTCTGGTACTTAAGTGCCAAAGATACCAAAAATATGTAGATACTGAAGGATTTAGGAGGTCAGTCTCAAGGGAGATCAGAGCCTTTTTATTTAAAAAAAAAAAGTTTTATTTAATACTAACCCTAGAAACTTAAAATTATCCAAAGGTGAGAAAAATGATGACCTATTTCTGTTTTCCAAACCCACCTCAGTTATTTTTTACCGTAACTCGGATCTCAGCAAAAGCATTTCATAGGGGAAATGGAAAAATGATAAAGAATTCTAGCCTGAATATTTCTGATAAGGATGTTGTAAGAAACACTCATGTGCTTTTATATTTTTTTCTTCCTAGGCTCTTAAGTGATGGTTAGTTACCTCATTTAAACTACCTTTTCTTTTTTTCTTTTTTCTTTTTTTTTTTTTAGATTTATTTACTTATTTGAGAGAGAGCGTGTGTGAGAGCATGTGTGGGGGACAGAGGGCAGCAGAGGGAGTTGGGGAGAGAGAAAATCTTAAGCAGGCTCCACGCCCCGCAACAGGCCCAGCTCAGGGCTCTATCTCATGACCCCGAGATCATAACCTCGGCCAAAGTCAAGAGTTGGAGGCTTAACAGACTGAGCCACCCAGGTACCCCTAAGCTACCTTTCCTAGAACCCCAATAACACACAGTTTACAGGGCAAATAAGATGCCCCACCATTTTTCCCAGATAATCGGGCAGTCATTTCATTTAACTTCCCCACCTACCATGTTCCACCGCCCTCACAGCCAGCAGGTAACCAGCTTATAAAATCGATTCTGTGTTTTAAATATGGATAAAGGAGCCCTAACTAAAGTAAGCGTTCATCTTATTTTGTTTTACCCACAAGCAATCTTAGGCCATAGGGTGTGGTCTGCAAGAAAGGTGGTTCTTTGTACTGGTGAATGCTGGGTTTTACCATCAAATTAACTGCCTCCCTGCTCTTTGTCACTAGAACAACTTTAAGAACTCCTTCACTGCATACAGGAGCCTTTCCTCTAATAAGATCAAGTTCAGACAATGTCTGCTAAGAGTGTTCACATTATCGGTGTCCAGTCACAGTATGGAGAGCTGGTCACCTTTCCCAGACACAGGTCCCTGCTGGAGGCTCCAGCGGACCCCACCGCCAGGGAGCCCATACTGCACACCAGTGACGGATTCCCCACTCTGGTGGTCGGTACAGCACAGGACATGCGGGAGCTTGTGCACTAAATCATCCCGAGAGACAAAGGAACACGTTCAAGTTGCCTCTTCCCCAGGGCTTAATTGACTTCAACAGTCACCAGGGAGAAAAGCTTATCATTAAGGAAAGAAGACAAAGAAAATCAAGCATTTCTCAGTGAAGAGGGCATCAGACCAAAAGTTAAATTTGGAGGCCCTGAGGATAAATTAAATGAGTCCTGACATTTTCTAAAAGAGAAAATGATGACCATGGGGATGGGGGGATTTAGAGTAAAGCAGAAGAATTATGTCTAAAATATGCAGAATAAGGGGGCACCTGCGTGGCTCAATCAGTTAAGCATCTGCCTTCGGTCGGTTCATGTTCCCAGGGTCCTAGGGTCAAGCCCCGAGTCGGGCTCCAGGGAGCCTGCTTCTCTCTCTCCCTCTGCCCCTCCCCATGCTCGAGCTCTCTCGATCTCTGGTGCTCGCTCTCTCTCTCTCTCGAATAAATAAATAAAACCCTTTTTTTTTTTTAAAGCAGGATAAGGGCACCTGGGTGGCTCAGTGGGTTAAGCCTCTGCCTTCGGCTCAGGTCATGATCTCAGGGTCCTGGGATCGAGCCCCGCATCGGGCTCTCTGCTCAGCAGGGAGCCTGCTTCCCCCTCTCCACCTGCCTCTCTGCCTACTTGTGATCTCTGTCAAACAAATAAATAAAAATCTTAAAAAAAAAAAAAAAGCAAGATAGGGACATCTAAGTGACTCAGCTGGTTGAGCATCCTACTCTTGATCTCAGCTCAGGTCTTGATCTCAGGGTCATGAGTTCGAGCCCCACACTGGGCTCCGTGCTGGGTATGGAGCTACTTAAAAACAAACAAACAAACAAACAAACAAAAAACATGCAGAATATATAGACTAATCATTCTTTGGTGGGGGTAAGCTTGTGTGCATGTACACAATAAAAAGAACACACAGCAAACAATAATGAGTGAGAGTGGCACTGGAGATCTTTGCAGTTTTGATGGACAATGTCTGCATTGTTTGAACTTTTAGTAACATTTTATTTTCATAACCAGAAAAAAAGAATGCAACATACAACATTTTTTAAAAAAATAAGGTAAACTCAGTAAAAGCAGGCAGAAAACCAGTCACCCCACACAGATCACCTGGGTCAAGCTGGAGCAGGCCAGAAAGTCCCAAATGAGGATGAAGAGGGGCTGGCAGGTGGTGAGTAAGGGAAAGCATGTATGTGCAGGAACATTGAAGATGAGCCCACATCAGAGCCCAGAGTTCTGAGGGCACAGAAACCAGATGGAAAACAGGGTTCTGGGAAGGGGGAGAGAAAATAAGCATCCAGGGGCCCTCAGCCAAGAGGAAGGGAGAAGCAGGAAGGGATTCCAGACTGGGAGTCCAGTGCAGATGGATGGATTTGTGCCAGTGACGTAGAGATGGTCTGAAGCCAAAAGTTGCTGCTTTCTGTCCTTAGTAAGATGAGGAGCACTGGTGGGAACGCAGAGGGAGGCAGCCTCTGTAGGTGGTAGTAGCTGTTAGTGTTGGCAGAAAGGCTAGGATTGCTTCCCAACTGAATTTCAGTTTGCCGTTCTAAGTCACAGGTAATTAGACACGTTCGAATGTGTCTTGAGGAATCTTCCAGAACATAATGGCTTTGTTGTGGTCCTCTTACCAATTACCTATATTTTCAGCAACTTTTCCAAGCTTTCCTTTATTTACCCATTCACCTCAATTTTCACTGAGTGCTCTGAGCAGGCTTCCAAGCTAAGTATGGAGTTGGTTGATGGAGGTGAGTAATAAAGGTGGTTCTGGCACTTTCTTGGCCCAAGCAATTCCCAATTCCCAGCCTGATGGTAAAATAAAGAGAATGAGGCAGTCACACATTTAGGGTATAGTGTGATAGCAAACTAACTCAAAGTCGGTTTTTGCATGGGCATGTCTACTATAATACCTATAATACCTACTGGGATATCTACCATGCCTGACACATGGTAGATATTTGATGCAGTATTACTCCTCTTCTTATCAAAGTGCCACAGAATGAATATAAGTAAAGTACAATATAAATCAAAGGCCCTTTCCCATGAATGGAAAAATAAGAATGATAATATCTCACAGAATTATTGTGGAATAGAAATAACATTTTCCTTCAAATTACTTAAACATACCAAGAATAACCACTATTAAATTCTAGGAGTAGTTGAAGTAAACATGAAAACAATTGCTGCTTATTCTTTTAAAAAAAGACTTAACACGGTTATTGCTTTTTCTTTTCTTTTTTTTGATGCTCAAGAGTGGGTAGTAGGTGTTTCTCCAAAGAGTGTTCGGTGGACTTTTGTATTGCCACGTGCAGTACAAAATAGGAGTGTTCTGAATGTTTGGCCTTGGAGCATTTCTGGCCTACAAAGTTGTTTGTTTCTTGCTTAATGTAAAATCTTTCTACAGCATATTTTGAAAAATCCATTGGAAGGAACACTGTATTTCTGCCCAAATTTGCTCCCAGTAGGGAAGGGGACTCAATTCCTTTATAAGAGTCTCAGAGTGGGGTATCATCAAGAGACCAACCACTTGGCAAATACGAGGATATGTGGCCCAAGGAAAACAAAATTATCTGGGCCTGATAAATTGCCTTTTACCCCATGAGAAAGGTCCCTAGTCTTCAACCTGTATGGTCAAGGATGAATTGGTACCAGCCTATATTCCCTTGGTCCACTGACACAAGGCGACTTTAGCCCTGCACCTATCCCCACCCTCGACTTGGCCTTAGCACAAACTTGGTGGTTCAATCCATTAATAAATAAGATTTCTCCATACATCCTTTACGTGGTACGATGGTGTTCAGCTCTGTAAGAGTTATGCCAAACCGGAAGTGCCCTCGGGGTGGCTCTGTCAGGAGATAGCTTGTTGAACAGCTTCAGCTGTGGCATCTTACTCTTCAGTCCTCCTCTGTGCTTCACTTCCAGAAGTTTCCACATCTAACAAAGATTCTGGCCAAGAGTCAGAGTCTATCCCAGAGTATACAGCGGAAGAGGAGCGAGAGGACAACCGGTTATGGAGGACAGTGGTGATTGGAGAACAGGAACAGCGGATCGACATGAAGGTCATCGAGCCCTACAGGAGAGTCATTTCTCACGGAGGTAGTCAAGCTCTTTGTGAATCGGGGAGGTGGGGACCAGGGCAGCCATATTTTTTTAATTAGAAAATGAAACTAGGGTTCTCTGCATCATGACATCCACAAAACCCTAGTCTGCAATCAATATTCAGGGGACTGTAGACCTAAGTACATTACCTCAGATTCAGCTCTATAAACATTGCAAAGCCTGTGTAAAAAATAGCTTTCTGATGTAAAAACTGCTTTTCACACCACATATCTGACAGCTATAATCTCCTGGGCATATTGCTTGAAAACTGTAGTTGTCTAATTTAATAATGTCTGGAATTCATGTGGGTCAGTTGTAGGGTGTTGTTTATAGAACTACAGTTAACACACAATATTAGTTTCAAGTGTACAACATAGTGATTCGACACTTATATATACATTATGAAATTCTCAACAAACTTCCAGTTATAAAATAAGTAGGTCGCAGGAATGCATAGCCACAGGGAATATAGTCAGTAATATTGCAACAGTTTCACGTGGTGACGGACGGCGACTACACTTAACTGTAGGATTTAACTGAACAGCTTCTGAGTCTCTACTGCCATGGCCTATAGTAAGATCACTACCCCAGAGGGGCTTCTCATAACAAAACGGTCTTTCATATCCTCTTAGGAGCTTTCAGAGATCTCTTCATACTCAGCCTAGTCATTTTTCCGGTACCTGAAGTTGGCTTTTCTATTGACTCCATCACATCCGGGCCTGACAGCAGGCATTTCTGGTGAAAGCCTCCACCTGCTTAGGGAGGGACAAAGGAGAGGGGTAGGGGGGGAAAAACCCACAACAACCCGTGTTCCGTATTTCCAGTGCTTTTTAGGAACACCAGGAACCTTGGTTAATTTTGGAGTCACAAAAAGTCAGATGAGCACAAGCAACACATTTAATGTTGGTGACTTCAGAAAACGGCTTTTTTATTTATTTTTCTGCTGCATGCGCTCCTTTCCTGCAGGCTTGAGGCTCCACCCTAAACACTCAGCTGTTCCAGAAAAAGCGTAAGCTGACAAGGCAATTGTTGTTTCCTCAGGGAAATAAGCAACTTGGTGCTGCATTAAACCCATAGCTTCTGTTTTCTAACGAGCCAAAGGACATTTTTCTTTTTTCAATCAAACTTCCCTCCACCAGCTGATTTTCCATTTTCCACCCGTGCATTGCTCCCTCCACGTAAGTATCAGCATCGGGTCAGGGACCCCTACCTTGAGAGTGAAAGAAAAATGCCCTTAGGTACCCCTGGCTGTGATCTTCCTTTGCCCTGGCTCACTCTTTGTGACCTAAAATGCTAATATGGCCCCATGATAGCCGCTGTGCGGCTGGAGACAGTTCCCTCTAAGGGAGACTTTGCCATAGCCCCACAGAATGAAAGCTGGTCTGCTCTTGCTCAAGCGGACAAACCACGGGCCCCGGAGTTGACCCTTTCATCCTCATGACGAAAACCACAACCTGAACATCATCCCGGATCTTCCCAGAAGCTCACCCCTCCTTAGCACCACCCATCGGCTATTTTTGGTTTGTTTGCTTTTTGGAATTAAAAAGAAAACAAAACAGAGGCCGACTATAAAAGTAGCCTGTGTCCATTCAAAAAAGAAGGTCAAAAACGCTAGAAAAAGTTGAAGGAAATCCGAGTCATCTGGTGAGAGCCCGTATCAATGTTTGCCACTCTGGTCTATGTGAAGACCCCCTTTGTTGTGAAGAAGGGACCTCACGGCTTCCCTGTTTTCCTGGAGGCACCTGCTTGTTCTTCCAACCAGGGTGAAAGCGGGTGGGTTGGGGGTGGTGGGTTGAGCCCATCCATCCCCTGATCTGTTGCCCAAATCAGGAAAAAGTGATTATCATCAACACACTGGGGTCAAAACCAAGCCACTGCTTCTGCCTCTCACACTCTTTGCGATGATCCCGCCCACCCCTCAGGGATAACCTGGTTTGCTGTGCCCTGCCTCCCGGCCACCCCTTCCCTGGCACCCGCTCCCCTCCCCCTCCATTCTGTGTCCGTGAGCTCGGTTTTGTCCGTGTGACTGTCCAGCTTGTGTGGAAGCAAAGGCCGCCTTTCCTCTTCCCAGCTGCGCCCCAGCCTTCTCCAGGCGCTGGCCTGCATGAGTGTCCCTTGGGCTGCACCCACCCACCCGGGCGGCGTGGGGGCGAGACGCCCCCTCCTCCCACCCCCTGAGCAGCTTCTGTGCTCGGTAGGGAAAGACTGACGTTCAGATTTGACTTTGGAATTTGCCAAAGCTCGGCCTGCTGTGTTGGAAGCTGACACCACTCTCTTAGGCTTTAGTGGTCATCAGGTAGTCTTCCCAGAGACCAGTCCACTGCGTTTGTGATCCTGGCTTCTGACGAGCAGCTAGGAAGGAGCGCGTCCTCGTGGGCATGGGTCTCATCTGGGTGTCTGGCATTTTGCTCTGACGAGGTTTTCCCACTGAGGCCAATAGGAAAGGGACAGCAGTACAGTGCCCCGTGCATCGTGACCGCAAGACGGGGTTCGTGAAAACCGCTGCCTCACTTGGCTGCAAAGCCAGGCTCTGCCAGGCATCCCTGCCAGTTGGCAACAGGCATGAGAGCCGTGCGGGGACACATAACTCAGCCTTTGGCTTTAGTGACCTCGATAGGAGCTGTTGTAAGAGGCCTTGTGTGCAATATAGAAGAACAGAATTCAAGACTTGTCTTTGCCGCTAATTACTCTGTGACCTTGGTACATGACCTAACTTCTGGGGCCTCAACTACTTCATCGGTCAAAAGAGGGTGATCTCCAAGCCAGTGTCACCTCCTATGAGCCCATGAGCAGTATTCCTGTTATCTGCCTCCATAAAAGAACAAAGGGAGGTCTGGGTGGGTTTGGTGGAGGACAGTGTGGGGTCACGTGGAGGCCAGAAACTGGCTTTTTTGACCTTAGAACAGAGGATGCATTTAAATAACCTAGGACGGTCACACCAAAGCAATATAATGAGAAGTTTCCTTTCTTGTTTCTTTACTTCTCTTATTTCATTATAGGAGATTCAGGTAACTTCTCCGCAGTGTTCCCGGACAAATGGCCCCGGAAAGAATGAGGAGAAGAGTTGCAGGCTGGTGTGTGTGTGTGTATGTGTTGGTTGCGACTGTGACATCTTCCCTTCTCTCTCCATTCCATTTGCTGGCCAGCAAACTTGTGTTACGTCCCTTTCCTCTCTGTTCTGCCTCAGGTAAGGTTTGCATCACTGCCGCAGAGGGTCTCAGGAGGCCCCGCGGTGGGATCGCGCGTGCACCCCTGCACTCACACCCCGAACTCACCTCCTGGTCACTGAGCAGAGAGTCAGGTGAAATATGTGTTAAAAAAAAAAAAAAAAAACACTTCAGATGAATTATTCAGCTGCTGGAAGCCAACTTCCCCTGAGTAAGCTGCATATTTATCATAGACATTGGCTTAGCTGACCCCCTTGAAGGCAGCTGTGAAGAAATCCATGAAGAAATCTTTTTCTTCTAGTTCCTTCTGATCTCTTACGTCTTACCTCCTCCTGTTCCCTTCCTCTGTCTTTTGCCTCTTCCTCCCTTCCTACGGCTCCTCCACCCAAAAGCACAAAAATCCACCCTCATTTGTCAATTTCAGGAAGTTTTCTATCAAGAGGCTTTCCTGACCGAGACAATGACCAGTGACCAATGAAGTGGCGAGCTGATGGTTCCGTATTCCTTCAATTACGTGAACCTGAATGAACGTGACACCCCAGCTTTCCAAGGACAGGCACATTGAAACAAAAAGCTGAAATGCCATTTAAGATGACTTCTGAAATACTGTTTATAAACCTCAGACAGTCCTTAAAAAAAAAAAAAAATTCTTAGGAATTCTCCAGAAACAGAAAAAGAAATCAAAGTAGCTGAGCGGTCATGATCTTGAAATTACCTTGACACCCTGGGGGCAGGCAGCTCCCGCTAGAAAGATGCTTTTGAAAGGATGCTTCTGTACTCATTCTTCAGTTGGATTCATTACCTCTCTCATCTCCTTGAATGGATCCGGTCCTTGTCATTGTGCTGAGCCTAAATTGCGTCCCTTTGTGGTATTAGCCTTAGCGGAGCAAATTCACCTTACCCTTTGTGGATTTCATTCGGTGATGAATCTTCTTAAATGCAGTTGTTTGGTCTAACAAAGTCTCCTTTTGCCATTTTCCTTCACATCTCATTCAAAAAAGAAGTTGGTAAACACCCGCATGTTGGAAAAGACAAACCAAGGCAAATAATCCATAGGGAAGCGACCCCAGTCCGGGTTTGCAAATCCGCGTTACGTCAGGTGTAGACTTACTAGGTATCATCTTCTAAGACATGGAGCGTAAGCACTGTGCACAACAACCTCAGATTAGTCACACACACAAACCCATAATTTGATGTATTTTTAGTTGGTATCACTCTCTTCCCGCACCTCTTCTGTGGTAGTGTCATGCTCTCTATCTTTGTAGAGAACATCTTATTAAACTGCTTTTCAAGAGCTCAGCCCATCCAAGCCCCTATCCAGCCGGTAGTTTACTGCCATGTAATCACCAGAGGGGTATTTAGAGTCCTGGGGGGGGGGGGGAATGAAATGCACTGAGTTCTGATCAGGCTGGCGGGTGTGTCCTATCCGCCTCCTCAGAGCTCTGAGGCATCTCTGCTTAATCATCCTGAAATCCAGAACTGAGTTATAGGACAGAAATGCCAAGTGCTGAAAAAGGGATATTAAAAAAATAAAAACACAGTGGGGCACCTGGGTGGCTCAGTCGGTTAAGTGGCCGACTCTTGACTTCAGCTCAGATCTTGATCTCAGGGTCGTGAGATCAAGCCCCGTGTCCGGGCTCAGCGCTGAGCATGGCGCCTGCTTAGGATTTTCTTTCTCTCCCTCTGCCCTTCCCCCAATTGGTGCACATGCAATCGCTCTCTCTCTCTCTTTCTCTCTCTCAAATACATAAAAGAAAGGAAGGAAGGAAGGAAGGAAGGAAGGAAGGAAGGAAGGAAGGAAGAAAGAAAGAAAGAAAATGGTGCATTGCTTCCATTTTTAAGCCTGAAAGACATGTGAGATTCCACGCATTACCTTTTGGCATTTGACCAACAGCTGCCCTGAGTTTCAAAGATGAGCTCTGAGGGAAAACGGCGCTTAAAGAAGGGACAGAGCTTTCAGATGTGCGTAAAGTGTCCTGAGAGGTCCCTACATTTTCCTTGACTCAGGAGTTCCACACTTGCCTTTTATCTTCTCAGCGCCAAAAGCAAGTAGACCTCCACCTCCGCTCCCTGTCCATGTTATCAGGAAGAAATTCCTCAAGTTTTCCCCAAAGCGTATAGTTTCATAAAACTCAAAAGAGAGGTCAGCTTTAACCAGGCCCTTCTTATGAGTTTGCTCCTTTTTAAAAAGATGGGGCTCTGAATTTTTAGGCCTGGCCAAAACTTTCCGTGTGTCCCTGCAGTGTATCTGTTGAATCCGGAGACCCTAGGGATGCTACAGGCAAGTAAACCAGTCCTCGAAAATCAAAATAAAGCTTTCCTTCTCAGCCCACAAGTCTGTGGTCACTGGAGTACATGCCTCTGATTATATTGTGGTTCGGTGACTAAACTTTCCCTTTAAATTAGCCAGAATCTAAAACTAAAAAGAGCTGAAGAGAATCAAACAGAACCCCTCAGCCAGTAAAGGACAGAAGCATTACATAAATTAGAAATCTGTAAGTCAAAATTCCCATCCTTTGGTAGGTTGAGTGTTTATATTCTCTGTTCATGACAATGTACAACACATAATTGTCCATAATAAGTAGATATACTATATGCAAATATATTCACACTGTATATATAAGACTATATAACGTATGCCTTACGGAAAAGTAAGTTTATGTGTTTATACCTATGGAAGTATAGTGTACGTAATACTCAAAGATTATACCTATTACATCCATTTACACACACTTGTCAAGGCTTCCAGATTTGTCCTTTAGGTTAAATATTACCTTATTAAGAGCTTTCAGCCAGTTACAAATGTCTTTTTGTTTGTCCCCCAGGCTACTATGGGGATGGCCTAAATGCCATCATTGTGTTTGCTGCCTGTTTTCTGCCAGACAGCAGTCGGGCGGATTACCACTATGTCATGGAAAATCTTTTCCTGTGAGTGCTACTTTTGACAAAGTGCTTGGAGTGAATGTCTGTGGCATGTCATGACAGATAGAGCATCTTTAAGAAGAGGAAACAGAGGATGTAGAATATTCTCAGCCTTTGATGAAAAGTCAATGAAATCTCTGTCAAGGAATATTGCTCAAGAGGCTAAAACCTTTAAAAGAACTCTTTGGTCAGCAGAATGAATTGAAAACAAAACGAACACAGTTTTGCCTGCGCTCTAAAATTCTGTAACATTTCCTTTGGATAAAGTGTTACTTTTGTTCCTTGATAACATGTTCTTGTTGAGGCTGATGATAACCTAGGTTCATTTATATCATTCACTTGGTATATGATAACATTGTCGATATTTTTGAAATTTAGGCTCTAACCCACACATTTTTTTAGTGTACCTGCATTAAAAAAAAAAAAAAAAGATAACCATACAAATAAATGAGCAATACTCACTCTCAGAGAGATAATCTTAGGAAACTGCAATCTTTTCAAAGTAAAGAGGTAATAAGCATAACCATTCTTCAATGTCATACTCTCTATTATTTAAAAGTTATATAATTAGAGTATAAATAAGATGACTGTTTCACGTGGGAAATGAAAACACTCCTCTTCCTTCCTGTGATCAGATATGTAATAAGTACTTTAGAGCTGATGGTAGCTGAGGACTATATGATCGTGTACTTGAACGGAGCAACCCCAAGACGGAAGATGCCAGGGCTGGGCTGGATGAAGAAATGCTACCAGATGATTGACAGGCGGTATGTAGGCTCCAATATTTAATCCCTGTTTTGACTTCCTCGGTAACTCCCATTTCTAATTCCTGGTCATCTACCAAGAATGTGATCACGGTTTAGGAATACTCAATTGTGCAGAGTTGAGATAGTAAATTATAAATGTATAAAAATATTAAGAGAAGTGTCCCTTGATGGCCCAAATCTGAAATAAATCCAGATTTTGTTGGATGTCATCATCTCAAACCTGATGACCAAGTCTATTCTAAATTTTTGTAGATGTTTGTAAGGGAACATCTCTTTGTCACATGGATGTACGATTTATGCTGGTAAGCCAGTTTCACATGACAAGTTTCAAGTTTCACTTGACCTTGATGCTGTTTCTGTGTCTGGGGACTGTTTTGGTTTGGGCAACTGTCATGCTCTTACTTCATTATTCGCTGATCATTCAAGTTAACCACTAGTCCGTTTGGTGCCTTGGTGCACCTTTTACCCAAGATGCTTTACTTCCATCGGTACTGGCTCGACTAGAACAAAATATGTTCTATTCCCAACCACCGGAAAATTGTCATAAACCTACAAACTTATGGTGTCTCTGATAAGGGTGGCATCTGCTTAAATGTGGTTCCTTGCATGATCTTATATTAATGAAGGTCCATCTAATGATCCAAACATTTATAAAGTAGCATTGCTAATGTTGAAAAGCATGCCCAAATGTCAAGAATGTCAAAATGGTAACCTGAAGGCCAAGCAACTGCATGATATACTGTCAGTTGTTTCATAATACGGAAGAAGACACCAAGGGTTCGTCAGTCCAATAAACTGGCTAAGTTGCTAGTAAGA
The DNA here is from genome assembly GCF_010015895.1 of Lontra canadensis. Lineage (NCBI taxonomy): Eukaryota > Metazoa > Chordata > Mammalia > Carnivora > Mustelidae > Lontra > Lontra canadensis. Next base: position 16,274,511 of record NW_022631025.1, on the reverse strand, counting down.
GTGTGCTCTTTTCAAAATAGTAAAGATAATGCTGGCAAAAACGAAAAGCGTTGTTAAGCAAAAATATACCACGATAGTTCTAGATTTAAGCACTCTGGAAATACGACCGTTCTATTTTTACGTGGATTCCTATTCCCATAGGAGGAGGCATCATACAAGTTACAAATGGGATCTCAGAAAGTAGTTTTTAATTAATCATGGTCATTCTGTACCTTCCCATCAGGTAATAGTAACTTACCTAGAATTCTCTAATAGTATAATATTCTTATTTGAGGATATACTTTCTGTTTTAACTCCTGCTAGAAATGGGTTATGAGTAATTCTTTTTACTTTTTTTTTAAAAAACAGGTTGCGGAAGAATTTGAAATCATTCATCATTGTTCATCCATCTTGGTTCATCAGAACAATCCTTGCTGTGACACGACCTTTTATAAGGTATGTATAAGGTATGTTGTTGTTATAGAAAAAGTAGAAGTGCTACTAGTAGTTTTCTAAAATATGTCCTATAAACAAGAATTCATAAACTGAGGTAGTATTTAGGAAGACATATTTTGCCTCTGGCTTTCCTGGAAAGATATTTTGGACTAGCTAGCAAGAAACCTTAAGTAAGAATGAGCATTATTTTATTATAATAACTAATTTTCCCCAATATTACAAAACATTACCTCTTTATTACTTGCTATAACACAGATGAAGTGGTGGGATTTCCATGCCACATTCCAGATGGGTACACAATACCTTTAAAGTGATACGGTATTTTGCAGAGAATAGAAAAGGCAGCATCACACAACAATGGAAAATAAAGACAAACCAAGGACAGAATCAGAAGCAATGACTGTCCTGATTCTTCTTCTTCTGAACAAATATCATATAGGCCACCAAACTTAGGGAAAGAGGCTGGGCAGCCATTTTGAGAGCTTGTTTTGATTTCCTATGCAGATTCTAGGTTCCGTAAATAGTTATTCACCATCTCTGTTGTATTAGATACCATATAACCTTACGTTTTGGGGAAGCAAAGAAAAATAAAACACGCCTCATAATGTGGTAACACTTGGAACAGCTAGGGACACCTGGGTGGCTCAGTCAGTTAAGCTGCTGGCTTGGGCTCTGGTCATGATCCCAGACTCCTGGGATCGAGCCCCGAATCAGGCTCCTTGCTCAGCAGGGAATCTGCTTCCTCCTCTCTCTGCCTGCCACTCTGCCTGCTTGTGTTCACTCTCTCTCTCTCTCTCTCTCTCTCTCTGACAAGTAAGTAAATAAATAAAAATCTTAAAAAAAAGAAAAAGACTTGGAACAGCTAAATGAAAGGGACAGTATGTATTCCCTAGAGAGCTTTCGGATAAAATACGGTCTTACCCAACATCCGGATGCAGAATAGATAAATTGAAAGTTTTCTGTTTCAGAGTTTACTAATGAATTTCTAAGAAACACTCTGATCACTTCTGGAGGGAAAAAAAAAAAAAAAGAAAAGAAATGAAAGTTTAAAAACTTTATTTTTTATATAGAATTTCCTGTGCCTTCCAGATCCATCCTTTTGTTCACTGGGCATTTACTGAGATACGGCATTTCTGATACTGCCAACAACTGAGCGGCATCATTCAACCTAGTTTCCCTCCGGCAAAGTTTAGTTCTTTACCATACTGTGTTCAATTGCTTTTAGTATATGTGCTGCCAAAGCAAGCACTGTTCAATTGCTCTTAAAAATAATATGAAATATGTAAGGCATACAAAAAGCCATTTATTTTAGTAATAGACAATGCTTTGATAGGGGTGTAGGAATCAATGCACACTGAAGAATTATAAAAAGTTTAATGGTGGAGTGTAATGGTGGAGCCTGGGTGGTTCAGTGGGTTAAGCCTCTGCCTTCAGCTCAGGTCATGATCTCAGGGTCCTGGGATCGAGCCCTGCATGAGGCTTTCTGCTCAGGGGGGAGCCTGCTTCCTCCTCTCTCTCTCTCTGCCTGCCTCTCTCCCTACTTGTGATCTCTCTCTGTCAAATAAATAAATAAAATACTTAAAAATAAAGTTTAATGGTGGATGCCTGGCTGTCTCAGTCATTAGAGCATGTGACTCTTTTTTTTTTTAATTTATTTATTTGTCAGAGAGAGAGAGGGAGAGAGAGCGAGCACAGGCAGACAGAGTGGCAGGCGGAGGCAGAGGGAGAAGCAGGCTCCCTGCCGAGCAAGGAGCCCAATGTGGGACTCGATTCCAGGGCGCTGAGATCATAACCTGAGCCGAAGGCAGCTGCTTAACCAATTGAGCCACCCAGGTGTCCCGAGCATGTGACTCTTAACTCAGGATTGTAAGTTCAAGCCCCACCTTGGATGTTAAGATTACTTAAAAATAGAAAAAAAATTTTTTTTAGTTTAATGGGTAAAAAAAAGTAAACATTAGTGTTCATATTCATTCACTGACATCTATTTAATAGTCTGGGCATTATAGCTATAAAACAAATAAGTTTCTTGATAAATAACCAAATATTTCTGTAAGAATACCAAAAATAATTACAATTCAATATTATTTATTGAAGGGAGCTTCAAGATAATAAGTCTAGCAATAATAATAAAATTATAGCAAATAGTATCGTGGTAAATTACAGAAAACAGTGGCTTACATTTATCAAGTATTTGCAGGCATTATTTCATTTACTTATAACAACTGTCCTCTGAAGCAGGGCCTGTTTGCTGTTTCCCTTATATAGGAAACCTCCCTGAGGTTTAGGAAGGTCAGATAAATTGTCTACAGCAAGAGCAAGCCAGCCCGTTGTGTGACGGATCGGACGGTACACATTTTAGGTTGTGTGAGCCATCTGGTCTCAGGCACAGCTGCTCAGCTCCTGTGCTCGGTCAAAAGCAGTCACGGGCAGCATGTAGATAAGGAAGTCCAGGCCACCGTGGTACAGGAACACTGAAATTGAATTTCTTAAAAATTTTTACATGCCATAAGGTAGTCTTGTTTTGATATTTTTTCAAATATTTTTTAAAAATGTAAAAACCATTCGTAGCTAGAGAACTGTAAAAAACAGTCAGCAAGCTGGCTTTGGCCCATGGGCTTGCCAACCCCAGGTCTAATATAATAAAGACTCGGGCTTTGAACCCAATTGTCCTCCCTGTAAAGAAAACACATTTCAAGCACTTAAACATTGTATTCTACAGGGGGGGGGCGCCTGGGTGGCTCAGCTGGTTAGGCGACTGCCTTTAGTTCAGGTCATGATCCTGGAGTCCTGGGTTCGAGTCCCACATCGGGCTCCCAGCTCCATGGGGAGTCTGCTTCTCCCTCTGACCTCCCCTCTTATGCTCTCTCACTCTGTCTCTCTCTCAAATAAATAATATAAATTTTAAAAAAAAACAACATTGTATCCTACAGTCTCATCCTGTGAGAACCTCCTTGAGGATCCACCTGCGAGTCAGTCTGTATCAGCATAGCCAATTCTTAGACCTGAAAAAAGAGGTCACTAAAATGTATTCTAGGTCTTTTCCTATGATAGAGGTAGATGGGAAATTCATTTTTTAAAAAATGTGAAGTGGAGATTGAGAGAGTCATTGGCTCCGTTGCTGTCCTCAGGAAGCTCAGGGCCTAGCAGTTGGCCTAGGCAGACAGGGGAGCAATTACAATGCAGGGTACCACTGAAGCAGGATGGGTGTGTAACTCAGGGTGCAGGTGAGTCTGGGGTAACGGGGAGAGTAGAGGATGAGAGTCTGCATCAAGAGAGGCGTTCCAGAAGAATGAGCCATCGGGGTGAGCTTTGAGGAACTGAGTGGACTGTTTAGCTGACCCCAGGTGGAACCACAGGACTGGTTAGCTGACCCCAGGTGGAACCACAGGACTGGTTAGCTGACCCCAGGTGGAACCACAGGACTGGTTAGCTGACCCCAGGTAGAACCGACAGGAACAGACACACCAAGGAGTGTTTGGAGAGCTGTACATTCTAGTGAACATTACCCTGGAGCTGGAGGCTCCCCCCGCCCCCCACGCCATCTTTTATCAGAACCTGAATTTAGGTCAGAATGTCCAGAGGAAGGAAGAGGCCTTACACAGCAAGCTTATCACTGGTGGCGTGTGTTCACCCACAACTTATCAGCCTACGGGTGACTGTGCGGAGACGAAGTTATTCACAAGTCACAGCCAGTGGCCCAGGGTCAAGCTGCAAGTACATGTGAAAGAGAAACAGAGAAATGACCCTGAAGTTGCTTCCTTCTAGAATGCACAGTCGTTGAATGGAGAGGGAGGGGCAGACGGCTCAGCACGGTCAGTAGACTGGGGGAGGTCTTTTCATAGGGAACTCTTCAAGAAAGTTCAGGGCTTGGTCAAGTTCCCTTTCAAGTGGAATGATCCATTTTAAAAATTGGTTTGCAATAGTACACAAATGCCTTCTTCTTATAAAACACCCAATCAGGGGTGCCTGGGTGGCTCAGTTGGTTAAGTGACTGCCTTCAGCTCAGGACATGATCCCGGAATCTCGGGACTGAGTCCCACATCGGACTCCCAGCTCCATGGGGAGTCTGCTTCTCCCTCTAACCTTCTCCCCTCTCATGCTCTCTCTCACTCTCTTTCTCTCTCAAATAAATAAATAAAATCTTAAAAAAAAAATCCAATCATTAAGGATAAGATCAAGTTTTTCCTTCAACAACGACCAGTTCCTGTTCCTCCCTCGCTTCCCAGAGGCAAATTCCTAGATCAGTGTCAGCGGTATTCCATGTTGTTTTCTGTACACGTACACACTTCTAACATGATAATGTTTAGATGAGAGCTGTTTGTAATTCAGATTCAGTTACAGAACATGTTTTTGAACACTGGAACATCTGGCATGAACTCTCCAGCTAAAACTTAAAAGAAGAAAAAAACTAAAAATATTTAAGCTAAAACCTTAAGAAGTAAATGAGTTTACATATACTTTAAAAACAGATCAACCGGGTTCCTGGGTGGCTCAGTGGGTTAAAGCCTCTGCCTTCAGCTCAGGTCATGATCCCAAGGTCCTGGGATCGAGCCCCGAATCGGGCTCTCTGCTCGGTGGGGAGCCTGCTTCCTCCCTTCTCTCTGCCTGCCTCTCTGCATACTTGTGATCTCTCTCTCTCTGTGTCAAATAAATAAATAAATAATCTTTAAAAAAAAAAAAAAAGATCAACCTTGGTAAATTCTGAAAGAACCAATGACAAGATTTTTGTTTGGTAAAAACAAATAAGCAAACAAAGCCAAACAAACCATAAACCAATGACTATGGAGAGTGGCAGGAACCCACCGGGTGCCATGTGATGGGTGTTATGAGTGTAGACCCTGGGCAGGGGATGAGTGAAATCAGTGATGGGGAGTAAGGACTTCAGGTGTTTTCGATGAACCCCGGGTGATGTATGGAAGTGTGAATCACTCTATCTATAGTACACCTGAAATGAATTTAACACTGTAGGTTAAAGAACTGGAACTAAAAGAAAAACTTAAAAAAAAAAAAAAAAAAGGAGTGTAGACTCCAGTCAAACTGCCCGGGTTTGAATCCAGCCTCTACCACCTACTGAAGGTGAGACCTTAAGCAAATACTTAACTAACTCCCTGTGTCTCGAGTTTCCTTATCTTTAAAAACAAAATAATGGGACGCCTGGCTGACTCAGTAGAACATGTGACTCTTGATCTCAAGATTGTGAGTTCAAGTTCAGCCCTATGTGCAGCAGAGTTTATTTAAAATAAATGAAAAAGAATTTTAAAAGACCACTAGGAGCATCTTTTTAAAAGACAGAGAAGAAGGGGCACCTGGGTGGCTCAGTGGGTTAAAGCCTCTGCCTTCGGCTCAGGTCATGATCCCAGGGTCCTGGGATTGAGCCCCACATCAGGCTCTCTGCTTGGTGGGGAGCCTGCCTCTCTGCCTACTTGTGATCTCTCTCTCTGTCGAATAAATAAATTTTAAAAATCTTAAAAAAAAAAAAAAGACAGAAGAATAGCATCTCTGTCATTAGGCTTTAAGAAGAAATAAGTAAGTTAATAAATATAAACCACTTAAAACAGTATCTGGCATGTCGTAGCTACTCAAATATGTAGTCTTTCTTTTTTGTAACTGCTGGGCCAAGGTGTTGCATTTTTCAGGATTTGCAAGAAGCAATAGCCTTAGGAGGGATGAAGTAGCCACTAATGGTATCTTTTTTCTTTTCTTTTCTCTTTGTAGTTCAAAATTCAGCAGTAAAATTAAATATGTCAATAGCTTATCAGAACTCAGTGAGCTGATCCCGATGGATTGCATCCATATTCCAGAGAGCATCATCAAGTAAGTCTGGATGGTTTCCAAGATTTGGTGAGAAATACTGCATGTTTGGAGAGGGAGGTTGGGAAAGAACTTTCTGGAATACTAGGAAAATGACATGATCTTCTATTTAAAATAAATATTAAATGTGTTTTTTCTCATAACCCGTAGAGAACTTTCAGATCCTTTCACACAGTCTTCTCTTGGGGTTATTGATTATTGCTTACTTCACCTTGAATTTTGCTACCATTTTGGGGATGGCGTGAAGTTAACATTCATTAGTGAACCTGTCACCTGTGTCTCCCACTCTCACAGACACCGCTGGGTCTGAGCATTTCTTTGGTTTCTTTATTGCCTTAGAGAAAGGAACGTACCCACATGACCCTGGGAAAAGGGGAGTGGGGAGGCTACCGTTTCTCTGTTTTGCCCTACATCCTTTTCCTTCATGGTTCCCTTCAGGTGAAAGGTAAGGCAGAGTGGTAGGTGGCGTGGTTAGGGAGGAACCCCTTCCTCAGGACAGGGTACTGTAGCTGCAGCCTCTCGGGTGCAAGCATGGAGACTCAAGGTCACTGAATCATGCTGTGAAAATAATGAGCAACAGTGAATACCAACCACTTGGAGCTGAGACTTAAAAATAGGGTTACTGACAAATGAACCCTCCTTTTGGTTCATTGTTGCAAAGAACCATTGTTTTCTGTGGATTGTGCTTTTCTTCCACTGTGTCTGATTCACTCGTGTTTTTTTTATTTGCTTAAAAGTGGGAGGAATTTAACCATGAGCTCAAAGAGAACAGATAAGGATACCACCACCCCAACCCTGGCCCCTTCTTCCTCCATAAGATGGATAGCAAAATGGGCATCCCGATTTGCACTTCCAAAAAAGAGTCCCTTGACTAGAAAAATTAGATTAAAAAAAAAAAAAAAAGAAAAGAAATTGGAAGGAAAGGACTCACATTTAGTGGCAATGCTCTGTGGGACATAGACATGCTTATTTATATTACATCTTGAATCTCCACAGTAAACCCCCCCCTACACATCGAGGAAGCTAATAGTAAAGAAACATTACTTGGGCAAAGTGTAAGTAGGAGCAAGGATGAGATGGAACTAGAATTCACCCCTAGGTCAGCCTGGCACCGGAATTCCCATCCCCTTTTCTAGTTTTCCTTGACCTCCCTTAATTTATCTATCTGAAGTCAAAGCTCAGAAACAAATGCATTTGGTTTTCCTTGTGCTGATTCGAGGTGAACACAGGATAGTGATTTGGCTCAGAACTGCCCGTTGGCTCAGCCGAATCAAGCAGTGTTTCTATCATTGTAACCATGGTTTTGATGCTCATCAGCTTATGGGCCTCCCATACCCAGTCTACCTCACTGCTCTGTCCCGTTGCCTCAGAAAGGTACATCCCCATCTCCAGAGCTAGTCCTACTCTTTAAAAAAAAAAAAAAGTAACTGGAGGGGCATCTGGGTGGCTCAGGCAGTTAAGTGTCTGGAAAAAGAGAAGGGAATGGGTGTTAGAGACTTAGCATTAGATCTGAATCTTCCTCTTGTCCCCCAAAGTCTCTAAGACTTCAGGCAACCTATTAAAACTCCATGTCTCAGTTGCAGCACCCAGAAAATGGGGAAGTAGGGGGCGATTCATAGAAAGGTCCCAAGGATTGAATGACAATGTACGTAATGCCTTCAGGAAGCCCTCCTGGCCTCAGTTGGCAGTCCAGAATGTTATTTATCATACTGATGTTGCTGTTAGGGACAATCATATGGGACCATTTAAATGAGAAGTTAAACATATCCGGGGCACTTTTCATTCATCGCCACCCATCATTTTTCAAAGGTTCCCGTTCAGGAGAAGTTTCTTCAAGGGGAAGGGTTCTGTCTGGAAGAAATTGACAACCATCTTTGTCCTCCCTGTACCTCCATGTTTTCTCCTGTCTTGTGCAATCCGTGTTCTCTGCATGTCCTTTCTGCCACTTCTGTTCCTGGCCACCCTTGTCTCATTTTCACGTTATGCCATTTTCAAATTGATACGAGCCATGGCTCCTTCCTGTTACTGAGTAACATTCAGGGAGTTTGGTCTTGGCCAATCGCAAAACCAGTATTCAGCTAGGCTGGAGCCTGTCATCAAAGGGCTTAAATGAAAGAAAAACGTGCCCAATCTGGAATCCGATTTCTCGTCACTGATTACAGTCGATTCTTGTTATTTGTGGTAGTGCTGTTCTAGAACCCTGAGTGGCAAATACCAAACCGTTGTTCCTAGGGGAAATCCGAGGCTAGATTTCTGCAAGCATCTGGTGAATTTTCATGAGCCAGTTAATGCATAAACTTGCTCTCTGTGTGTTTCTGTTTAAAGACACCATATCTGATATACATTGTTGACTCACTAACATTGAATTCACGATCAACGGCGCCGTAACTCCTGCCTAAACAAAGCCTCTGTAACACACATACATTCTCCATAAGGCTCCTCACAGCCTTCCTGTACTGGGGAACACCAACCAGCTCCTAAGCACTATGCTTAGAGGCCGTTTTACATGGCGAAATCACCAAGAAAAAGCACAAACAAGGAAAACATGGCACTAAAGAGATGGCTGATAGAATGCCTATTGACAGCACGAGAGCCTTGTCTTGTTCGACCTCAGCTGGGAACATGCATAGCAAGGGACTCAAATGTTTTGCCATCAGCGAAAGTCAGCAAGTGACCACAAAGGTGCCACGGTGTTCATTCTGGGGTTACAGATAAACGTTTCATAAATAGGCAAATTTGCAAACACAGTATCTGCAAATAATGAGGATTGGCTGTCTATCATTACGAATTCTAAATCATCAATTATATCCAATGAAAATAAGTCTTCTCCCCAAAGGCAATTTGATTATTCTTGGGGGGCGTGGAGGTGGGTTAGGCTTTTGCTCTCGTGTGTTGACTGTTCTTTAAACCACGTGTACCTGACATTTTCTCCATCTGTGTGCTCGTTCTCCTCAATGCATTCATTTTTTGTCTCGTAAGGTACGATGAAGAGAGATCTTATAAGAGAAGTGTGAGGTAAAATCTCCCGAGCTACAGTTCACGCTGGACCCTCTGTGTGTGTGCACCAGTGTCCTCCTCGTGGGTGACCTCAACATGCTACCAGAGCGAGAGGTCATTCTATCCGTCCCTTGTAGTCTACCATTCTGGGTCTTTGTCCTGTGTGTAAAGCTGTTGAGGTCAGCCTGATCTGCAAGCGAAACTCACTAAATCCAATCTGCTCTTGACCTGGCCCAGGCTGCTAAAGCTCTAACTCTACCCAACAGACTGATGTGGATGTTTTCGGCTTTATCCAGCCCGCATGTTTCTCACCTCTTTGCAACTTGTATATCTACCTTTAGGAAGGACTTTGCAAAGTAAACACACAGAAACACCGAAGGGGAGGACATGGCACCATGTCTAACGGGAGGAGCCCCTCTCGGTGCTCCAAAGGATGGTTTCTAAAAGCACATACACTCCACTTATGTTTGGCTCCGCTTTGCCGGGTGACTGTCTCACGCTGTGCTTGCTTCTTTTTTGTTTCTTTTCTACACCGATAATTTTTGCTCGTGCAGACTGGATGAAGAACTGAGGGAAGCATCAGAAGCAGCTAAGTAAGACTTGGTTTTCGTTCAGCAGCTGGCGTGATGTTGGCTTGCATTTCAGGAATGAGTTGGGAGGACGTGCATGCCTGGTGTTTTAGTCCTGTATCCTGAAAATAATGCTGCACTTGAAATCTTCCCTTTGTCCCACCATAATTACAATTTCTGGTATTCCCACCACCATCTATTTTCCCCTGGGATCTTGGTTATCTTAAGGAATGCCTTTGTTACTGTGGTTTCTTTCTTTTTTTTTTTTTTAATGTACATGCAATTTTTGGCACCACAGCCCGGGAACACATCACAGGCTTTGCCACATAACATAACATCACATGATTGTTAGATATTTTGAGGCCAACAAAGAGCTCACTAATTCATACTAATGGAGAGAAATGATGACATGTCGAAATTTGGAATATTTTTCTATAACCAGTTTCGCCACTCTCCAAGATTTTTTTAAGCACGTTATTTAGTGACTTGGAAGTACTGCTTAACAGAACAATGCTTCTGAGCTACTTGGATGAATAGGAAAAGAATCATTACTCACTATTATTAAAGTACAATTTTCAGAAAGGCAAAAATCTTAACTTTAATGCAACTATGAAATGAATACATGCCAGTGATTTTATTCAACTAATTATTTAATGAAGGAACCAGTGAAGTGTTAAAACCAGTTCAAAGAACGTTTAGGAAACTAGATTTCATTGGGTGATTTATCAAGGAATGTTAGGATAAGATTATTGGTTTAGGGGTGCCTGGGTGGCTCAGTGGGTTAAGACTGCCTTCGGCTCAAGTCATGATCTGAGGGTCCTGGGATCGAGCCCTACATCAGGCTCTCTGCTCAGCAGGGAGCCTGCTCCCCCCCCCCCTTCTGGCTTCCTTTCTGCCTACTTGTGATCTCTGTCAAATAAATAACTAAAATCTTTAAAAAAAAATTATTGGTTTAGATACAAAATGGATCAGTGTCCAGCAGGAAAATAAACTGTAAGGATTGTGTTTTCCACTGGACAGAAATTATTTGCATCTCTGTTGGACAAAAATTGTACAAGTTAACCTCTGCCCCCAAATAGCCCATAGACAGAAAATCAACTCAGCATTGCTTTGAAAGAAAACCCAGTAATTTCCTCTCCTTATTTCCAAGTTCAAAAACTAATTTTTCTGACCCAATGTGTCAAATGTAGACGAGCACTATTTGGAATGTTTACTATATTAAAGCTTCTCCATTTAAAATGTTGCTTACACTGTTAAATTCTATAACTATTTTTAGTTATATATTTATATATATATATATATATATATAATTTATATTATATAAATTCTATAACTCTTTTTGCAATATCTTTTAAAATGAGAAACCCAGGCAATGTCCAAACAGCTACAAATTCTGAATAAATAAGATTTTGTTTTCTGTATGAGTATAAATGCCCATTCCTCCTGAGAAAAATCCATTGAGTTTTTTTTTTTTTTCCCTACAGCACATTTTCATTGCAGGTAATCTCTAGAATTATTTGTCTGTAGAGCTGGTCTTTTGGGTTAAAATTCGAGGAAAAGGGCAGCTTGGCTGACTCAGAAAAGCATGCTCCTCTTCATTTCAGGGCTGTGAGTTCAAGCCCTGCATTAGGCATAGAGCTCACTTAAAAAAAAAAGACTGAAGTTAATTAATTAGTTATTAATTAAAGGAAAGATTTTTGCCTTAGAAACATTGGCATCAATGTAGTTTCCTATTACAATATTCCTATCTTTTAGTTTTCTTTCAAGATAACGGACACCCCTTTACACTTAACAATACTCAAAAGTATTTGAATTTCTACTCTAACAGAATCTTCTCAGTCTCTGACTCAAACCAGAAGTTGGAAAAGAAAGGAAGAAATTAGGAACAAAGGACCCAGATGTTGGCGTAGCAGGCCCTGTTAACATCTATCCGCACTCAATTTGCATGGTGTCATGAGATTCCCCAGAGACAGAAAGAGCAATGAGTTTCTCTTTCAAATTATTTTTTTAAGGATGATAACATATTTATAAAATTAAGGAGGCGTTATCGAGACTAAAGATTGAGGAGAGGGGCACCTGGGTGGCTCAGTGGGTTAAAGCCTTGGCCTTCGGCTCAGGTCATGATCTCAGGGTCCAGGTCCAGGTCCAGAGCCCCGCATCAGGCTCTATGCTCAGCAGGGAGCCTGCTGCCCCTCTCTCTCTGCCTGCCTCTCTGTGTCCTTGTGACCTCTCTCTGTCAAATAAATAAATAAAATCTTAAAAAAAAAAGATTGAGGAGAGGAAAAACAATAATTTTCTAGCCAAACCCATTATAAACTCATATTGCCATGTTCTTTCCTTATTACCATAAATCTTGCCTCCTTCGATAGACTTTCCCTCCCTCCATATTTCTGCCCTTCCTGCTATCATTTTGGGTTTATTGTGTAGCTTTCTCTTCCGTCCTCTCTGATATTTCCCTCCCTTCTCTTCCCCACCCCCTCACACTCCCTCCCCAGGCATCCACTTGGTGTCGGGTGGTCCTGAGATGATTTGATCTCCTCCCCAACGGAAGCACCAAGCATGCCTAGTACATAATAGATGCTCCGTAAATTTCCGTTGCGTAAATTGATGAATGTGCATAAAATTAAGTTCATCACTGTGGAGCAGTGGTTCTCAGGCTTGGCTGCGCAGCAGAATCACCTGGAGCACTTGCTCCGACATGGTGTCCCCGGGCTCGGCTCAGAGCTCCTGAGTTGGCAGGCCCGAGAGTCTGTGATTCTGACCCATTCCCGTGACACCAAGGCTGCCCGGCTGAGGACCACACTCTGAGAATCTGCACCTCTTGGGAGTCTCTGCTCTTGCTAGGGGTTCAGTGGGTAAGCTGCCTGTCTGAACCCCCCTCTAGCTGATCCTCCTTCTTTTGATGGTGACCTTACATGCGTGAGGACTTGAAATACATTTGCCCATTTGAAAATGTAAGGGGAAAGAACTTTACTCTGTTGGCCCCACAGATGACTGCAATGCCTGTAAACCTAACCATTTCAGCCTACTAACTACAGCTCCTTAACTACCTTTCGGCCTCTGAAGTGGCTCCCACGTCCTTGGACAGACTCTGTAGGATGATTTGGGGATTCAGAAAACATGATCACTGCGACCTATGGTTAGGGTCTAGAAACCAGGTAACCCAGGTTCTTTCTATTAAGACACACCCTGTCCTTCCATGTGACCTCTACTTAAAAGCTTCAGGCTAGTTCTAACCAAAAGCAAACATCTACCTTGTCAGGGAATGAAACCTATCTTTCTGCTGTTTTGCTTTATTTTCAAACGTTCACCTTTTTCCCTGTACTCACACACCACCTCTTAGCTGACTTTCAGAAGGTGATTTCTTCAAGCTGACTTATGCTTTCCTTAAAACTTGACATCTGTACAAGAAGGAAAATACTTGGGGGGAACTAGTTGTGTATAGAGAGCCATGCTTATTCTGAAAATGGTAAAGAATCCATCAGCCGCCTTTGAGTGACAGTATTAAATGGATTGCAAATTGCTGTTTTCATTGGAAGGATTACGCAAAATTAAAAAAGAAAAAAAAACAGAAAAGCTAGATTCAGAAGAATGCCTTTTCTTGATTCCATTCCAGCTTCGCTAGGTTTTCTAGCCTACTCTCAACGCTTGCCTCACTGTCCCTGTTCACTCAAGTTACCAAATAGCGTCCATAAAAATACCTGACCACCAGGGAGAAGGGTCCGGGGTGGGGAGGGAGGTGGTCTGTCCTTCCCAGGGAGATAGCCTTCCACGATCTCAACTAAATGCCTGATGTGAGTAACTGACCCTCGTATGTTCAAACAGATGTATTATCTAATGAAAGATTTCACATTAGAAAAGGAACTCTTTCATTTAAAAAGAGCGTAGAGGGGCTCCTGGGTGGCTCAGTCGGTTGAGCATCTGACTCTTGGTTTTGGCTCAGGTCATGATCTCAGGGTCCTGAGATCGAGCCCCAGGTCTGGCTCCATGCTGAGCATGGGTCTGCTTGAGGTTTTCTCCCCCTCCCCCAGCTTCCCCTTCTGCTCCTTCCCCTACTCTCATGCTCTCATTTTCTCTCTCTTTCTCTCTCTCTCTTTCTAAGATAAATAAATAAGTAAAATGTTTTTTAAAAAGAAAAAGATAATAAAATCTCTTTAAATAGTTTGTTTGCCAATGCAATATGACCAGAGGGGTGAAAGTAAAAGTTGAAATGTACTAATCAGAAAGTAATATAAAACACATGTGAAATTTGCTTACAGAAGAATCCCACCAAAACGGAAGATCAGAAGCAGCTAATATTACATCAAAAGCACAAACACTTTCATACATCATAAGAAAACTCATTTCCTTATTTCATATAGTTACATTTTTCTTTCTGGACACATCCAGTTTAGGTTAATCTTAGGATTCACTCCTATTACCTAAACACAGCTCAGCGGTATAGTAGTAAGTGTCCTATTATTTCTCTGTAACGGGGAAAGCTGACACTGGCATTTTTTCTTCTAGTGTCTAGGAAAATCCTCATTCTTGTACAAAGTGAAAATTAACTTTTCGTGTGCAAATAAAATTAGGCTGCTTGAGAGGGACTGTCCTTTGTGTATAAAGTATGTTATTTGGGTTCCAAATAAAAATTTGCAATAGCATGCTCTCTGAATAAGACAGATTGAAAAGTCTGGAAAAAGTAACAAGACCAGAAGAGACCACTGGAGCAGTTTGAAATTTCAGTCTTCCTTTTATGCTTCTAAATCATGGGCCGTTCGTTTCAAAACCAATGGTAAAAGAATCAGGTGCAGCTTTGTTCCACATTAGCAATGAGACAACATCAAACAGTTTAATATGCCCGTGTCTGGTGTGCTTTCAAAGTGGTAACAGTGCAGAAAATGTTTACCTGCTCCCTATTTTGTTTTTCTCCTTGCACTCAGAACTAGCTGCCTTTACAATGATCCAGAAATGTCTTCCATGGAGAAAGAGTAAGAATTCACCATCCATAACATCTGTGTGGTGACTGGTAGCCTTGTATGGCTGGGCTCTGAAAGAAAACAAAAATACACCAAGGATTGGGTAAACTCTGTTCAGATGTTCGGCTCTCAGGTTCTCTACTTCTCACATCAGAACCTTACAAGAGAAGTGTGCCAGCTTCACACCGTCTCTTTCGTGATCACTATTACATTCCTTAAAGACAGCTTAAATCTAGTTGGCATTCCATTTTCTAATCCAAAAATGAGCAGAAAAGGAATATTAGAGCCAGATGTGAGAGCATTTGGGCAGGAGGAATGCAACTCAGCTTTCCGAATTACATCATCTATTTTAATTAGTGAAAGTTGGCCCTTCCTTTTGAACTTCCTATATTGGCGGAGGGGGAGAAGAGGTCCTTGTTTGGAAAATTCCAGGAGACAGTGGAGTCTGGATGAAGCTTTAGGAATGAGCTAGTCCAGGTGGCCTCATCCTGGGAGAAATGGAAATCAAACATGTAGTGAGTGCTGACCCCTAGCCTGGGTCTGTGTAAAAAGCCTCAGGCATGTTACCTGCCTTTTAGCCTCAAGCCTAGGAGGTACATTTTACAGCTGTTGAAAGGGTGGCGTAGAGAGATGATCAGACCTGTCCCACGTTTTACAGTTGTAAAAATGTCCCAGAGCTGGGAATTGGAGTAGTTCGAGAGCCAGTGGTTTTGAAATCTGAGAGAGGTGGTCATCCTTCTGGAATGGCTGTGCAGCCTCTGATCTAACTTCGGTTAGACTGGAGAAGGACAAACTTAGTTGCCTAAGGGAACAGACTTGTCAGTTTCAGGGATTGACGTGTGCTCCTCCCAGGGAACCTTGCCCTCCAACCGAGGGCTGCTGATCCGATCTGAGTTGTGGAGAACTGAGCGCAGTCCTTCCCTGGGAATGCAGTAGGGGCAAAGATGGGACTTAAACACGTCTGCTACTGTGTTGTGTTCTCTTTGGACGTCCTTTCCCTCAAGGTCCGAAGCAAGGATGGAAAATCATAGGGCAGCCCCTCTGCGGGGGCTGCGACGACCTGACAGTTTAAGGCGTTTATGGACCAAAAGCCCAGAGAGAAGGTCCCCACAAAAGAGTAAAGAACGAAGGCCATAAAGGGACCTTTGGAAATCTCACAGCTATTTTTCTGAAGGTTTCACCTGTCCCACCTCTTTGAGATGAAGGCAACAGTTGCTTCAAGCAAACTGCCACACCCAAGTTCTGCAACGCGGACCCGGTCCCTTTGGCCACCTTCATTCGTCCGCAAATTTCCTCTCCCGCCGCAAAACAGCGCCCCCTAGAGCAGAGTCCTAGGCCTGCAGTTCACCCGCCGCGCGGACGGCTTGTCGCTCACCGGCCCAGGCTGTGACATCTGCGGGCTTACCCACTCCTCCGCCTGTCCTGTGTGTTCGTCTCCTTGTTTGTATCTAGGGCTCATGGGGTTGCGGGGAGGGCAAAGCACTGCTTTCTGTTTGGGTTCATGGCAGGGCGGGGCACGGGGGAGGGAGGGGATGCTGCAAAGGATAATGTTACTTCCCACTTCTTAGAACAGACTCCACCTCGCTTCCGTTTTCTGCAGCCCTGTCTTTCCCAAGCCCTTATCGGGCACCTGATCCCAGCGCCAAGGAGGAGATCCAGGCTGGGGGCCAAGAGTGGCCAAGAGGTTCTTACGCTCACTTCTAGCCCTGGATTTCTGGCTTTCGTTAGTATAAGAATAAGGGGCTTCATTTACCTTTGGCTCCTGCGTGGAAGCATTTTACCCCTTCTGTAGCAAATATATGGAATGGACGACCTGTAAGGGCCGTTTCAAGCAGCTCAGTCAAGCCAAGATTCAAATGAAATGCGGCCCTCTCCTCTCCCTTTAGAGAAAGTTGGCGAAGTTACGCCTATACCCCATCTGCCTACAGAAAACACAAGTGTCTGTGTTGAACATTTAACAATATTGTCGGATACTTTGTGAGGAACCTCGTTTGACACATCTGAGAAGCCAAAACGGCCTGTAGTTTCTATGTCTCCCTGGAAAGTTGCTTATAGAAGCCTCGGCCCCCCTGCCCACAAGGGAGGAATATTCCTTTTGTATTGTAATTCCGATTCAAGGTAAATTTTTCCCCCAAAGTCTTCTGTTTTCAAAAGTATCTCCAGGTGCTTGTCTCCTCCCCTTTCAAGTTTGGATTTATTTGTCCGTTCGTGTCCTGAAACTTGTGTATGCTTTTAAGATATTTTTACATAAATAAAAAATGTATCCGATCCGGGGGATGTGGTACTGTTTGGAGAAACTTCAATTAGGAGGATTGCTGGTACCTTCATTGGTCCCACAGGACAACCGATGTCTCCAAAATTAATCATCATGCGGTTTCCTGTGTTTACTCAAAAATCGTCCATTTTTTACTATCTCTGGCTTCTTCCATAAACTGCGTAAATAGGTTGTTGTGTTTCAGCTTTTTGTTTACCAAGAGTTGAAGGGATACATTTCTAGAACCCAAGAAGGTTTACCAGAAAGTCAGCGTGGGGGCGCCTGGCTGACTCAGTTAGTGAAGCATGCGACCCTTGATTTTGAGATCGTGAGTTCAAGCCCCACAAGAGATGTGGAGATTACTTAAAAATAAAATCTTAAAAAAAAGTGGAAAACGAGGTATTTCAGAACAGGCATCCTGGTGTAAGTGTTCTGTTAGTTTGTTCTTGGATTTTTATCAGGGTCCCTTTCAAAAATACCCTGTACTACCGCTAGTATTCTGCAGCAACTAAAGTTCCTACTCCTCCTTACAATTGAAAACACTTGAGACTGAATCCTTAGCAAGGCTTGAGAGCGGTAGGAGTACTCTATCTTACAGATACAGACATAGACATTTAGGCAAGATAGGCAACTCAGCCAAGGCCCCACTCTAATAAGTGGTAGCATTGAGGGCATTTCAAAGGAAAGCCATTTTGCACTCCTATACGCTAAACGGGCAGGCAGCCTGGGTTACCAGTGGCTTTATTGCAAAGCTGCACAAAGGAACCCATCAGCTGCTACAGATCCCACCAGCAGAACACAGGAGACTGTGCCGTGTGCAGAAGGAAGGGCCAGGAAGTCAGGTCCCTGCGAAATCCACAGATAGTTCCCATATCACCCCTTTCAAAGGGTGTTTTTCTTTGTTCATGGCTGAAATTCTTCTATGGAGCATCCTGGCCGGAGCTTGCTTCTCTGGTAGGTGCCAGGAAGTTGTGACAGGCTCACTAACAGGCAATAGAGAGTGGCCCCAGGAGGTCTTCAAGTTTTTTTCTAGATAATTGGGAACCCACAAGACTTTCTTAAAAACAACTTTATCTTCGGTTATAAGAATCCATCTCAATCAAGTAGGCTAACCCCTTTCAAACAAATTCTTTGGCTCTAGAAAGCATTGTGGTTTGATTTTTATTTGGTGTTTTGTTTGGGGGTTTTTGGTTTTTGTTTTATTTTTTGTTGGTTTTGTTTGTTTGTTTCATTGTTGACCCCTTTCGTGCAATGCAGCACTTAACAGATGTTATTTACTTCAGGCAGATGGCGGATTTTCCCCACAAGAGAAGGCCGTTTACTAGAAAATAGGTAGATCCCTTATTCCCCAAATGCAGTATGTTCCCTAGTCCACTTCAGAAACGAGCCCTCACACGTGTCTGTTGCCTCCCTAGATCATTTCAAGAGGCGTAAAATGCTTCCAGAAACAGCTTTGTAAAAAAATAAACAGATTCCACATTTTAGAGAAAGCCTTGACAACGGGGCTTGTGGGGGGGAGGTTGTGACCAGGTTCTTCTGGCATAAGAGACTTGCATGATTTATTTCAGTAAGTCCTTTGAGGAGAAAAAAAAAAAAAAGCAAACACCTGCCACTCCAAATCATCCCTAAATGTTTCGTATTGAGTTTCTCATTGTTTTCTTCCTTTTCTTCCCCCCTAAGTATTGACCTGAAGCTAAAAGGAAAGCCCTAGTTGGCCGTGCTTGGAAGAAGAGGATTCTCTCCTGCTTCACGATTCTGCTGCAGCCCATCCACAGAGGCCGTGGGGCGAATGCTGCTTCTTTCCACTTTGCACTACCTGGTGCCATTCTAAATTTCTAAGGGGAAAAATAGTAAGGGAATTTGTTTACTCTTCACGTATTTTATGAAATTGTGTGTATTTTCCTATTTTGCCAGTTACGTGCCTCAAAGATTTCAGTTGAACCCTAGCAAGACAATAGGACCTTCCGTTCCAATATCCTGTTAACCCTTGGTGCGCTGTATCTCCTCTCTTAGACTGGTCTTGACCGATCAGATACCTTCTGTCCGCTCTTAATCATGAGCTGGTTCGTTTCCTGAGATTAGCTGGATTTCTCCTTGGTGATCATTTTAGGTTTAAAACACCTGGGGCTCGGCACTCCCCAGGCAAGTTGTCCTCCATGGAACTCCGCCTTTAAAACCCTCGGCTCGCTTAACACGGCTATACCCAGATTCAGGTGTGAAGTCACCATCAGCTGAGTGTACCCCCTTGGGTCTTGCCCCGTGAATCATCTCTAACGTCTCAAAGGGACCCAGGTTTTCTAATTCACATCAGGTTTATTTTAGTTATCAAATCAGGCGTCGTGTTTTCTGTGAATTGGCCTTCTTAAAAATCATCATTTCTCCTACGAACGTTGAAGACCTCGACGCTGAGAAGCTTGAGGAGTGATGGTGGCGTTTTTCGCTCGCTCTCTGTGCCTCACGCTGTCAGCTTGGTTCAAAATGTTCCGCTGGGCGTGCCGAGGACTTGAGTGTCCGGTGGTCTGCTCAGAAATTCATTATTTGGGAACCTTCATTTTTCTCAAGTTCTCTCTCACGGGCGTTACAAAAAGCAGTCTGCTTTCAGTCACTTTCATCTGATCGGAGGTTTAACATGAGATAGGAGTGTGGCCTCTCATTTGCAAAATTCCTCTGCGTAGTCTTCACGCGCCCTTTAAAATACCAACGTGTTTTCAGACCCGCGGGCCTCTAGCAGAGGGGCTGGCAAAGGCCTGGGCAAATGGAGCACACCACCTGTTTCCACATGGCCTTCTCATTAAGAATGGCTTTCACATTGGGGTCGAAAAACATTTTTTTAATATTTTACAACACATGAAAATTACTCAGATTTCAGTATCCGTGGAAACACGGCCGCACGAATTGGTGCCCAAACTCTCTGGGGCTACTTTTTCCTCTAGCAGCTGCAGAGCCGAGCAGAGACAGCAGACCATGAGGCCCACAAAGCCGGAACTATTTCCTCTCTAAAGAGTTAGACCAGGATTCCCCCATGGGCTGCAGTGGTGGCTACATCCAGGAGAGCCGTCCGGGGCACTTGAGTCCTGGGCATCCTGCACTTTCAAATGCCTTGAGGTAAACCTCTTTGTACAGGTGATGGGATGTGGCTGACCCCATTCGCTTCATGTCTGCCTCCCACCCACCTTCCAGACGTGCACGCATACACACGGGTCAGTGCTCCTTCCTCCACAAGCCATACTTACCCGAGTTCCCCTCTGTGTCCCTTTCAGCCAAGCATCTTGTGGAACTGTGTTCTTTTGGGTATCCTCCCTTCTGACCTCTGTCTTGTCCAATAGAAAAGCCCTGAACATACACTCTGTCTGTGCCCAGCTCCACCCTTGGAAGCCCACATTATGCGTCTCCTGGAGCTCAGTGTTGACATAAGACCAGTGACCTAACATTTGGTATGATCACCCCTGGACCGCTGTTGGCCTAGCACGGTTACTGACAATGCTCCCTTTTGCTCAGCAGTGTCCCATTTGGGAGAATGAATTAAGTAGCACCCCTAACCACAGAAAGGCATGAAGAAGGCAGGGGTGTGTTTAGTTGGTGCAATCCTGAGGACACAGAGCTCCTCACAGGGGAGTCTTGTTGTAGTTAACCAGACACGGCAACGGTCTCACCATTCACATTTCGCTTGAGCTTGTCTTAGCCTGTTCATGGAGAACTACTCAGGTGGTCTTCTCTTGGAAGCTTCATCTTCCTACATGGAAATCGTGAACCTCTCTCCCAGTCACTGATTTTGTTCAGGCTGTTTCGTGGGCCGCACCGCCGTTCCGATAGGCATCCGCCATTTTAGTCTCTTAAAAAGATGCATTAAGTGCACGTGCTAGAGAAAAGCCACTCTGTAGATTCCGTCCAAGTAAGTAGAATTCTAGAAGAATCCTGAACAACGAATCCCTAGGCAGATAGGTAGACAGATGTAAACACTCACGTCAGTAGCTAGCTAGCTCTTGCATTCTGAGCATTCTTGCTTCGGTGCTGACTTCTGGGGATGGTTTTGCACTTTTCCTATAGGTTTGTAGGTCAGGGAACCGAGGGCTTTTGGGGCAAACCCCAAGGGGGCAACCGCTGTCTGCGTAGGTCCTTGATTCACAAAGAACATAAATCTACTCAGAAGCTACCATCAAGGAGAGAAAGAGGGTGTCAGGGCAATTGCCGGGGGTGGGGGAAAATCCTGAAGTTCCTCACTGAAGCCATACAATGTTTTGTGGGGTCACCTCCTGAGACAGGCTCCGACATGTGTGAGAAGTCACTACTCTAAGCTTTCGTGTTACTAAGCTGTCATTTTCAGTATTTGGTTACAGCATCACGTTTACGCCTCCTCTAATCACAATGCCTCCGTAGTCTGCTCCCTTAGACACATTTAGATGTGCACAAACTAATCTTTTCTATATTTGAAAGTTTTTCTACCATGTATCAGATTGCTCAGAATAAAGTATCTATTAGAGTCTGTTTTGGTAAATAAATAAATAATTTATCCCTAAATAGCGTGGATTCATAATATAAAGATATGTAACAACACCATATTAAAAAATTATATATATATATATACATATATATATATAGCCTCTCTGTATGACTCAAAAATAAAAACTGCTTCCTCAAGTCACGGGCTTTCTTTTCTCTGTGTCAGCGAGAGTCTTTCTCTAGTTTTGCTTCTGCCAAAGACCATGTGGCTGTCAGTACAGCTTGGCACTTGGTCCTTGAGGACAGGACTAGTTTTGGCTTTCGTGGTTCCTTGATTTGTGTCCACTTCTCCTTTCTCTGTCCTTGGCCTTTGGGGGGCATGTATTTATTTTAAAGTCAAAGTACATTAAATGGCATTTAAGTTTTAGTTTTGGGTCCCCCCACCCTGCCAGCTACACACACACACACACTCTTCGACAGCCTTCAGGCAAAATCAGACTTGGGAATTAGCCCTGTACCTTAAAAAAAAAAAAAAAATCTAATAAACAGATGTATTCCTCTGCCTCTCCAAGAGGGTTTGGAGTAATCAAATGAGCAGCTGCTCTACAGGAAGTGAGACTTTGCATGTTCTCATGATCCAGGAATGAGTCACCATCCCGATGAGTGGATACTGTCCTCTACCCAGTGAAGGTAAGAAGGACGAGAGGAGATAGAGACGTGACTATGGTCTCAAAATGAAGGGCATGTTGCTGGAAGGTTAACTGTTCTATTCGTCTCCCCCTTTTCCCTAACTAAGGGAGTGGGAACTGGGGACCGGCTAGGAGTCCAGCACTGAGGGAGAGCATGAGTAGAAATGTGGTGAGTATGCTTGGTGACACTGTACAGCTGGTCAAAAGCAACAAACTCCACATCCATAGAGCCACACTAACAGGGTAGAGTGGAGAAAGGAAGAACTCAATACAACTCAAAAAACTCAATAGGGCCTTTATGTAACACCAACGCTATGTATTCTGCAAGATGCATGCCTGTGTCGGGATTTAGCACACTCATTGGAGTACAGAGTGGCGCTAGGAGGAGGGATCCAGGATGAAGTTGGGAGCCTCGTTAAAAACCAAAATCAAAAAGAGTATGTTATGGGCTGAAGTGAGGAGCAAATAAAATAAAATCTTAAGCTTTTAGACCCCAGTCACAGAAAAGCTGTGTCAAGGCACGCCGCGTCTCCTAAGGGCTGCTTCTTCCGCAGCTTCTCTTGCAGTTGCACCCTCTCCCTGTGTCGGCAGCGTCTTTGTGCTTGTCAAGAGCCACCCCGGGTTTCATCGCCCTGTAGGACCACAGAGAGTTTAACTGAGCTGGAACCTTTTGGTTGTACATACCACTCCTCACCCTGCTGTGGGTTTTACAGAGCAAAGAGACTATTATGCAAGGTTAATCTTTCTCTGGAGTTACACTCACGTTCATCCGAAATAAGTCTCTTGGGCCAGCCAAATTATTTCTTTGCCATATATGATCATTTTAACTTAGATGGCAGACACTCATCACTGCCAACTCCTATCTCTCTGGCCTTACCCCTTGTAAGAGACTTCTACCCCTGATGCTTGATCATGACCTCCTCGTGAAAGTCTTCCACTTTCGATCGGTGAACTAAATTCCCATTTTTCGCCTGTCTCTGTTCTCTCTTGCTGCCAAACAAATTATACTCGGTTCTCCTTATTTGGGGTAGTTCTGTCCTATAAAGTCACTGGGAACGCTGAATTAGCGAACGCTGACCCATTGCCCCTCACTTACAGGGTTAGGTTCTTGTGAGCCGCTGATCGTGTTGTTTCTGGGAACTGATAACACAACCTTGTTCAGTGTGTGTTACTGCATCAATACACTTTAATGTATATTGTTGCTTCATTAACATCAAATTCACGGTCAACAGCCTGGATGTAACTCATGCCTGAATGAAGCTTATCTGGTATGTGAATTTTCTCCACACGGAGACATTCCTGTGTTTAGGAAGAGGAGCGTTTCTGCTCTGTGCTTGGGAACCGTTTTAAACAGTGAAATCAACAAAAATCACAAAAATGCACAAAACATGGCACTAAATTGAGCATGAAAAGGACACTTGTTTACTGTATGAGACCGAAACAAGAAGCAGAACCTTGCCTTGTTTGACCTCAGCTGGGAGCATGCACATCGGGCAACCCAAAGTTTTCACTATTCTGCATATGTCCACAAATAACCGTGAAAGCACCATGAGTCTTGATTTTGAGGTTACGCATAAATCTGAATGAGGAGGTAAACTTGCAGTGTGGAATCCTTGAATAATGAAGATTCACTGTATGCCACAATTCAGCGACCTGAAACAACAGTTTCTGTGGATTAGAAATCCAGATACGTCTTAGCTGGCCCTCCATGCCCAAGTCCCACAAGCTGCAATCACAGTATGGACCCAAGGCTCAGGTAAGGTTCAACTGGGACCAAATCTGCTTCCAATTTCATTCACATGGTTGTGGGCGGGGCTCAGTTCCTCCAGCGCTGTTGGACTAAGGCCTTCATCCCTTGATGGCTGATAACTGGAAGCTGCCCTTAGTTCTTTGACTCCTGGACCTTTACAATATGGCCACTTGCTTCATTGAATCCAACAAGGATCTGCCCACAAGATGGAAGTTATCATTGTTTGTAACTAATCACCTAAGTGATGTCATGTCACTTTTGCTGTATTCTATTGTTTAGACAAGTTACTAGATCCAGCCCACACCCAAGGGGAGAGCATGACACAAGGGTATGAATACAAAGAGGAGGGATCATTGGATACCATCTTAGAAGTTGCCTATTGTATCCCTCAAGCCTTCTGCAATGCCTCTTTGATTTCCTCTGTCTCTTTTCATCTACAAGTAATTATATTTCTCAATCTTTTCCTTTTCTTCCTTTTTTTCTATCATTTTCCCATAACTTCAAGTAACATCTTTTCAGATCTCAGTGCTTCTATTTTCTTCTGCCATCTTCCCATGACTTCAAGTAACATCTCTCTTCAGATTATTCAAATCCTGGTTTCATTCCCAACCTCCAAACCCCCATGATCATTTTCTCACTTGGTCTCTGTGCCCACTGCAATCCCTAGAGGGGGGAAAAATTTAATTCTCTCCCTTCTCTGACCTGATGAGACCATTTCCCTACCATCCCCATTGCCATTGGAATCACACATACTGGGACTTAAATCCTGGTTCTGCTTAATAGCTGTATTACTTTGGGCTAGTTATTTAACTTCATTGAGCTCTAGTTTACTCATTTCTTTTTTAAAAAACCATCTTACATGGTTATGTAAGAGTTAAATAGGATTTAAATGCGCAGAGAAGCTATCAATAAATATTAGTTCTCTTCCCCTCCCTCTTTTTTTCTTCATCTTTCAACATACCCAGCCTTTTCTCTGTTAACATGCCAACTTCTCCCAATCCACTGCCAACCCCCCCCACTAGTTTTTGTCAACTATGTCAGCATCTTATTTCCTATCCCACCCCCTTTTCTAAATACACTAATTCTCCTTAATCCTTCCTCCTCTTCTCCCAGAGCTATTTTAGTCCATCTCTCTTATTCCTCCCCTAGCTCGTTCCCAGCTTTCATTTCCTATTTTTGCTTGGTTTACCTCTGGTTTTTACTATTTGGGAACAATCTCAAACTTGCAAGAACAGTAGAAGAAATTACTTTTCCTCAAACTCTAGAGAAGTTGTCTACATGACACCTCATCACCCCCAAATGTTTGGTGTGTTTCCTACAAACAAGGACATTTTCCCAACACAGCTATTCAAACCAGGAAGTTGTGTAACCCAACACAGCTATTCAAACCAGGAAGTTAACACTGAAACATGACTACCACTGAGTTCACACACGCCATTCAAGTTTTACCAGTTGTCTCAATAAAGGTACTTTATAGCAAAAGGATCCAGTTCAGAATCACACATTGTGTTTTGTCACATCTCTCTAGTCTCCTTCGATCTGGAAACATTTTTCAGCTTCTCTCTGACTTTCACCGTAGGACCATTGTCCTACAATCCTGCGGAAGGCCAGAGATGGAAACATTCAAATAAATGGAAATCACGACAAAGTAAACTCAAAGAGAAGACCAGGTGCAGTGCCAGAGATGTATAAACATGACCCCAAGAGCTATCAGTGACCACCATCAGAAAGATTCAGATGTGCAAAGACCACTGATTCTGTGTTGAGGTCCCAGTACCATTCTCACTAACCATGTGATCATGAATATGTCACATTAAGCATTAAGTTTCTGCCAAAATGTTATCTATGCTTGTGTTTAGGTGGTGATACCAGGAGATGCAGTTTTTCTTCCTCTTCTTGCCTTCTACCGATCAGTATCTCTAGACTAAAATAAATGGTCATGAATGACTTATAATGCTGGCAAAGAACCAATACAAAACTATACAAACTTGGCTTATTCTGCTGATAAGAAAATGTTTCTTAATACTTTTGACATTTAATAACCTATCCTAGGACACATTAGGCTCAAACACTATTCCTGTGCCTGTAAGTATCAAATCAAGAAAGGTTTCAGCAGCAAACTCAGTCAGTTGCTATACTCTCTACCCCAATATTCTTGTCCCTGAGACTCTCTGGGAAGAGGGGCCACTATGGGGTCCCCAGCCCTTAAAGGCATGTACATACAGCTCTGGGCAGTAGACAGGAGTTATAAGCTCAACCAGCTGTATTTCTCTGAGCTCTGACCAAGCCTTAAGGTTCTGACCACAAGCCTCTCCCTCTCCCTGTTCCACTCCTTTCTCCCATGTTGGAGAGGACAAGAATAATTGATTATGCTGAGATAGAAGACAAGTCCCTCTCAAAGAGCTTTCTGTTTTTCATTGCTCTTCTAGTTGATAGTTTGGGACAGAAAGACCTAGAGTCTGGCTTACAGACATGCGAGTTTAATGCACTCACACATGTAAGAATAAAGAAAAGGCAGTTGAAGGATTGACGTGGCCTATTCATGTCAAAGCGAGTCTTCAAGCTCAAGCTCATTAGGGACACAAAGGGCCAGCCTTCCAAAAATGCAACTTTCTCTAAGGTCATGGGGAATGTCAGTCTTCCCAAGTCATTCCTGAGGAGCATTGGAATGACTGATGGGCTCTGAAGAAAAAAAAACAGCCTTCCCCCTAGTCCTCCCCTTTAGTGTGTCTTTGACCGTTAGAAGACTTGGAAATTAAAACTCGCTTAAGATATCAGTAAGGGAAACACTAATAGAAACTCTGCTGTATTTCTAATTTAAATTCTCCCCCAAATACATATTTTAAAGAATTTTAATCTAACATGTGGTTGCAGTGCGCCTGGGTGGCTCAGTGGGTTAAAGCCACTGCCTTTGGCTCAGGTCATGATCCCAGGGTCCTGGGATTGAGCCCCGCATCAGGCTCTCTGCTCGGCAGGGAGCCTGCTTCCCCCCATCTCTCTGCCTGTCTCTCTGCCTGCCTCTCTGCCTACTTGTGATCTCTCTCTCTCTGTCAAATAAATCTTTAAAAAAAAATAACATATGGTTGCTATAAAGTTTTCAAAGACATACTTAAAGGAAAGCCCTTTCATACCACGCATTTATTGCTAAAAATGAAGCCCAAACTGGGTAGCTTAGAATAACAATACTCATTCGTTTTGCCCACTCACCTACGGTTTGCTCAGGATGTTGTAGGGTTGACTCATCTCTGTTCTACACAGTGTCTGTCTGGGCAGCTTGGCGGGGGGCTGGAGGATCCAGGTTCAAGTCTGACTAACCTGGATGGCAAGTTGTTTGAAATGTTTGGCACATTTAAAGCTACAGTTTTCCTGAGGATCCATATTATGGTGGTTTTAAAAGAATATGAGGATTGTTAAAAAAGAAACAAGTAGTCGCCTTGCACTTCCTAAAATACAGTTTTTTAAAAAAAACACGAGACTTCCACACAAATTTAGAATGAATGTGTCAAAGACGTACTCTGACCATTAAGGAATCACGTTACATGAGACATTAAGACTGGTGGAGCAGGTGAAAAAGCGGGGTAGTACCGAGTATGTTAGGTACGATCACCTGAATTTGCTAATAGCTGTATATAATCAGTATACTATCCAATAAGGCAATAAAACGCTATGTTTGTAGTGATCATTTCTACTGGTGGAAATCAATCATGTCTTGACCGAGTAATATGCATTTCTGGGGAAATGATCTCCCTTCTGCAGTCTCAGCCCCTGTACGGAAGGAATTGTCCCTCCGACCCTCCTTGTCCAAGATGGGTATGCTGCCTGGCCTTGACCAGGGGAGAATTCTATCCCCCCAGTGAGAGATTAGGGGCAGGGCTTTGTGTCCCCCCCGGAGTCCAAACGACAGGGAGATTTCACAGAGACTTTAGTGAGCACCTCCGTGTTCTCCGGGGCACTTGGATCTGGAAGACTTTGGGTCGGAACTTGCTGGCAGACATCCTGGAAATGAAGAACGTGGAACAATGAAGACAAACAAAGGAGGGGGAGGAGCATGGCGGTGGCCCCACTGCCTGACTGGACTTCTAATCCTGGACTTCTCGGTTCTATGCAATAGATTTCCTGTTTTTTTCTTTTTTTGGTTTGTTTAAGCCAGGTAAATGGATTTCTCACAATACGAGAAGGTTCTCAAGGTCTCGCTGCTGCTTCTGTGCTAGCCAGCTGAACAGTAGATTGTCACTGCTCTGTGCATCAATGTTCCCTTCCATCAAAGGAATAAACGATACTTTCAAAGAGTCATGAAGATTATATACATAATAAATATAAAATATTTTTACAATGCAAAGGTAAAGTAAACATCATATACCTTAATTTTTCTAAATTAAATTCTTTCTAGCCCTCCATTTACTAGGATGAAAAGACTCTTCATACCAGTCATTCATTACTGGGGGCTTTTTGACTCTTTAGTGCTAAAAAAAAAAAAAAAAAAATTACCTAGGTAAGATTGGTCTTTGGTCTACCATGGCTGCTGCTGGGATGGTCACTCCCCTAGACCATGTGGTCCATTAAAGGCAGGTGGCTCCACAGGCTCTTGGCCATTTGGGGGAGCTAGAGACTTGGACCCAGCTCCTGAGAGTAAGGTGTTTGATATTCGGTGCCCCCAGCAAATGCATCCGCTCACCCCATCAGAAGTTCTGCTCCCAGGGCACCTGGGTGGCTCAGTGGATTAAAGCCTCTGCCTTCAGCTCAGGTCATGATCCCAGGGTCCTGGGATCGAGCCCCGCATCAGGCTCTCTGCTCAGTGGGGAGCCTGCTTCCTCCCTTCTCTCTGCCTGCCTCTCTGCCTACTTGTGATCTGTCTGTCAAATAAATAAATAAATCTTTAAAAAAAAAAGAAGAAGAAGAAGAAGAAGAAGAAGTCCTGCTCCTGCTCAGGCACTTGCATACAAGGCATGGATGTGTGTGGATTCTTCTGCCCATTTTCCCTCTGGTCCCTGGAGCCACGGTCATCTTGGGCAGCTCCCACTCTTTCATCCTGGTGACTCCATCTGCGTGCTCCATTCCGTCTAAGGAGCACCCAGCTAGATCCCCCTCCCACATGGAAGCCTAGACGGGGTCGTACCGTGGATGCCGTGGAGCTTCTGACTTGGGCTGGGAAACACACACACACACGCGTGCGAATTAACAACTGGCGGTAGGCAGCCTCCAAGAGGACTCCCCCTCAGCCCGCCTCCGGGTATTTTCACTTTGTTTCACCCTCTCCCCTGGACTGGGGGCTTGGACCTAGTGACTCCCCCTGAAGAAACAGAACACAGCACAAGGGATAGAATGACTGCTCCGAAATTAGCCTCTCAAACAACAACATCTTTCTTGGTTGCTTTCTCTCCCCCTCTCCCGCACTGCTCCGAGGGAAGCCCGATGCCATTCTGTGAGCGACCCCACAGAGGATCCTATGTAGCAAGGAACCTATAGCTAGGACCGCAGCCAGCAAGGACCCGAGGCTTGCCAAACACTGCATGACCGAGTATGGAAGCAGAGAGATCGATCCTCCCTGAGATCCGCCTTGAGATGACTCCATAACCCTGGCCAAAACCTTAGGTTCAGCCTTGGGAGGGACCCTAAGCCAGCAAGGCAGCTGACTCCTGACCTAGTGAAACTGTGAAAGAATAAGTGTCACTTGTTTTGAGAAGCTGAGCTTTGGAATAATTCAATATACAGCAACAGATAACTAATAAACCACCCTAAAGAGAAGTAGCACTGAATTTTCTGGAAAAGAAGGTGAAATTGCCTTTTCCTCCTTTTGGAAGTCTTTTCTGGTAGGGAGTAGGAAACAGCAGTAAGTTGCTCAGTAAATTACCCTGCGACAAGCACGAGCAAATGATGGGCAGCCACGTGAGGAGGTCTAGCAAGAATCACGGAGAGAAATCACTGTCACTGACAGTCCATGCTCTCCTCCACAGTCTAGAGCAGCCACACACCCTACGCTGCGTGACAATCAGCATCCTCCTTCGAGGGGAAGGAAGGAACAGAGTCCAATGCTCCCAGGAACTGTGGCGAGGCAGCTGCCCCGAGTCCCTAAAATGCCCCTCAGCGTTCCTAAAGAAACCCAAACCCATTCCTCTGGCCAGAAGAAAACAAGCTGGTTCTGCTTTGGGGTTCCAGGGATAATGGAAAGTTCTCAAAGGCTAGAACTCCCTCCTCTACCAGAGGACCTTGGCCAAAACCTGGAGATTCTGGTGCAATTGGGGAACTCTAGCCTTCCATGATGGGGGGTCTCCAGGAACAGGAGCCCCGCTCACAGCACCTGACTCCAGGGGGTGATCTGAGGTCCAAGAAACTGGGTGCTGGGGACTCTGTGCGGGTCTCCACCAGCAAGGTCTCTCAGCACATTCATGCACAGCGTGACCCTAAAATGGGCGTGGGTGTGGGGGTGGGGGAAGGCTTGTGTGTGTTACCCTGGGGAGCCCCACTGCCTTTGTGTTCAATGTCACCACTCCCTGCAGAGTCTGTATAAGACGGAGGACAGAGTCTGGATTGATACCACGCTATGGACCCCGGGTGCATCCACAACACATTTGACAACATTTTGTAGTCAAGTATGTCCTGATCGCTCCATCTTTTTTTTTTTAAGATTTTTTTTATTTACTTGACAGAAAGAGATCATAAGTAGGCACAGAGGCAGGCAGAGGGGAGGGGATGGGAAGCAGGTTCCCTCCTGAGCAGAGAGCCGGATGCAGGACTCGATCCCAGGACCCTGAGATCATGACCTGAGCCAAAGGCAGAGGCTTTAACCCACTGAGCCACCCAGGCACCCTGATCGCTCCATCTTTATTCAGCAAATGAGCTTTCCTGCTTTTGGCGACCCTCCTACTTTCCCATATGGGCAAGAGTGGGGAAGGGGGAGAAAAGGCCAGTGCTAGAAACAGAGTAGGACCCGGGCGTCTCTCCTGGTTGCCGCCCTCTCATCCCTTGGAACAGGTCTCATAGGAGCCCTGGGTACGGAAATCCTGTCTGATGGTGACTATGGAAAGAAGCAAAATTTGGGATCCACTAATGACTTCCTGGGGGACCAAGGCCAGTCTCTGAGGTGTTTTAGTGCACGACCTCCCCTTTGATGAGCCTCAGGAACGTGAGAAAATCACCAGCAGAGGAGTCGCATCCTAATGGATGGTAACTGAGTACCTCTTAACTTCACTTTGGAAAAATCTAGTTAAATGATGGTGGGGAGGCTTCCAATTTCTAGGCCAGCATTGAAGGAGCTTGGAAGTTGTCTTTCCTGACAACACAAGAAAAAAACAAAAACAAAAAAACCCCCAGCTTCTATCCCATTGCACTGAGGTCATAGGACCAAGGGCCACCCCTGAAATTGAAGTGACAGAGAGCTAAATACAGAGAACCCTGCTTTCCTGGATCCGAAGCCTGGGAGTAGAGGCCTGCAGGGAAAGAGCACCAGAGTAGGAAGGCCTAAACCGTGATTGACAAATTGTTGGAGGCTCCGTGTGGAGGAGGCTGAGAGTTAGACATTCTGGGGGGTCGGCCATCGGAGGGGGACCCCCACCCCGCCATGAGTTTTGTCTCCAGGAGCCCTATCAGATTGACAGCAAAGATCAGAGAAAAATTCCCTAGTGCTTCCAGCAAGGGGAGGGGAGGGGAGGGGGCACCCAGAAGACTTTGTTCTTTACAAAATCTGCCCTCAAGAGAGCCTAACTTCCTGCGGTTTTACCAGAGCCCAACGGACCTGAAAGAGAGAAAATATCCAGCTCCAGGCCCTCCCCTGCCAGCCTTCCCGTCTCACCTAAGGGAGAAAACACAGTGAGGCAGAGACACACAGTGGGCGGGGGTGGGGGGGGCACCACCCAGGGTCACAGGCTCACTAAAGACAGGGTCCTAATCATAGGATGGCAGAGCCCTGCCTCCTTCCCCACACCTCACCATCCTACCCATAGGGCTCCTGCGTAACAGGGGAATACAACAGAAAGAACTATATGTCTCAGGCCGTCTTTAACAAGTCTCTAGGGAGACCCCCAAAACAACAGGGGTGACACAAACAAAGACGCCAGGGAAGGTTAGCCTCTGACACGGACAGGAACATCAAACAGCGAACACAGCCCAACACCTTCCCAGAGGCGTGTTATGTCTCTGATAAAACCTCCCACTGAAGACCTGTTTTCCTCCATTCCTTTACCCACTGTACTATGCCTAGTTTTCCAGAAAAATCACAAGGCACATCGAAAGACAAATGAAATGATGGATTACAATGTCATTGACCAGATTATAAAAGCAGAAGTGAGTCCTCCCAGACTCTAGGCTCACTTGCTGTCAACCTTCCCCACTTGCTGTTTTTCTAGGACCACCATCTCAGAGCTCAGGCAGGTGAGGAGTCTGGGGGAGCCGGGGAAAGCCACACTGCAGGCTCCTCTCCATTCCTCCAAGTAGAAAGTGCAGCGTTCCTCTGTCAGAAGGCTCCAGTGGCTTTCTCGTTATTACCCACTTGTGCTGGAGCCCCGAAGGCGGGCCCCTGACTTGGAGCTTAGGACCTAAGTAGACCTGCTCAGAGCTTGGAATCAGAGTCTCAGAGTCCAGCCAGCCTGGCTCCAAGGGAGACTCAGGGGCCCTAGCGTGATGAGCCCAGGGTGGGGATTTGTGGGTTTGTCCTAGGGCCTGGGCAATCCCCCCCATTCTAAAGGCCAGAGGCTGGGTCTTCCCTCATCCTACACCAAGAGCTTCTAGGCTTTCTAGGTTGGGGAAGCAAGCTGGAACCCATGGCAATAATGGGAAGGGGTCCAGGCCCGGCCGCTGCCCTCCCCACCCCCGTTTGCTGACTAACAAACACAACTCTGGCTCATTCAATAGGTGAGAGATTAGGAACCTGACAAGATGAAGTTAGATAAGGAGGTTGGGTCAGGGACCAAGTTTGGTTGGGTAATAGGATTTAGCATCTGAGCGAGCTCTGTGGCTAGGAAGGAAATGTCACATCATGGGGTGAGAACCAGGCCCTTAAGAAATCGAGATCCAGTGGCAGAGAGACACCCTGTGGTGAGGAAGAAGAAAAGGAAAGTGATGGGCCAGGTGCTTGGTGGAGGCCAGAGATGAGGAAGCTGAAGTTAGAGGAGACCCTGGCAGGGGAGTTGGGGTGTCCCAGGGCACAGCAAGAATGGCACCTTCCCACGGCACAGGAAGACCTGCTCATTCTGCAGCAAGCTTGATGGAAAGTATGCATCAGCTACCTTCAACAGGGGACTTCCTCAGGTGGCTGCAGAAGGGACACCAGCTACAGCCAGGAGCCCTGCAAGGGACCAGGTGCCAGGCCAAGTCCATGGCCACCAAGTTCCCAACTTCACCATTTTCCTTCACTCACCCCAAGGCTTTCTCCCATGGTCTCCTCCTGATGGGTCTCCCTGCTCTGTCAAAGCAGGTTGTACCTGACGGTATAGGGACCCTGGCTGACACAGGCCAGGCTGGGAAAAAAGATATAGGAAGGAAGGGAAGAGATTAATCACCCTTTCCCCAGAGACAGTGGGTCCTAGCTCAGGTCAACCCCTTCCGGGCAAGTGTTCCAAACTGGGAAGATAGAGGTCCAGGTGACATGCGGTGAGGGTCAGAACAAAGACACCTTGCCGAGGCTAATTACAAACAGCCCTTTAGGCTTCTTCTGTCCCCCACAGTCAGGAAGAGACTGCTTGGCCTCCCATGGAGACAGCGTCCCCAGTGGTCCCGTCCACCCCTTCTCCCACTGTCTCCTCCTGCAGGAGCTCCTTCCAACCCACTCACCAGAGGCCCTGTAAGCGGCAGGTGGAGGCTGCTAGACCCCAAATTTAGGAGAAAGGGAAGGGGGGATCATTTCCCAGCCTCCTGAGGTCAGGCTCCCACGTGGCAACACCTCAGAGTCACTTGTTGGCAAGCAAGACATTCAACTCCTTGGGAACAGAAAGGCCAACAAGAGCAGGTGCACAGGCCATGGCAACCCCATGGCCAACGCCTGGAGCACCTGGTGTAGCAAACACTAAACAGGCTCTTCCGGGATGTCCTCATCCACGTGGCGCATTTGGGTCACACCTGCCCTTTTCTCTGGTGGTTGTTCCTCACAGGGACCCCTCTGTCTTACTCAAAGGGACATCTCATGAGCCCTCAGACCTAACACAGCTTGAGGGATCCCCAGTCCTTCTCCTGCCCAGAGCCTTTCCCCACCCCAAGATCCCAACAATAGTCATGGAATGCGGCATTGGGAAGAGAAGAGGGATGTCTTTGGCTCAGGTGGGGTACAGGCAGCCCCTGGGGGTGAGGGGTCAGAACATCTAGCGTCCCCCTGCACCCTTCCCCCACCCGCAGATACTCTGCTTCCATTTCTAGCACATTCTGCGTGCCAGTTGCCCGAGGCAGTAGGGACCTCAGACGGTGGCCAAAGATCTCTTCTTTAGGAATTTCTTTTTTTTAATGTTTTTTGTGATGTGGAGCTCCTTCTGTTTCTCCATTTGCTGGAGAGGAATCTCACTTCAGCAATATTTTGGAAAAATGGAAACAAGAATTGGGAGCAGGTTCAACCTAATTTCTCAGTTCACAGATAAAACTAGACAATAGTTAAAAGTTCTATACATTTTGAAAATTACAAGTTCCTTTCTCTTTTTAATACAGGTAATTTCTTAAAGAGGAACTATAGCTTGATAGAGGATACCTACATATAATAAAGGTTATATAGTTGTTATAAAGAACTCCTGATATACAGAAATTATTCCCAAGTCTGGAACTTGTCGGTTAAATTCCTGTATCATTCTTACTTAAAGGAAAAAAAAAAAAAGTTCTCTGGTTACAAGGCAGTCATAACTTACCAATAAGAATTGTTTAACTTATTGACTTTTGCTTGACACTTTGGTGATAAAAAACAATTTTTGCTCATTCCACTAATACTATTGAAGCTGTTTAATATTTTATAGTCCTTGGCTAAGTTTCATTATAATCCTAAACTTAATGCTGCAGTGTAGGCGAACACCATCTTCAGCCCCTGGAAAGTCAGTGTCTACAAGGAGAGAAAATATATAAATATGGCAACCTCCAATGGCACCACAAGGCAGTAGGGTGTATGACTAAGAGCTAACTGTGTTGGGAGCAGCGCAGTCTGGTGCTGACTTCGCCACTAACTAGATGTGTGACCTTGAGCAGGGCCCTCCCTTATGCCCCATGGGGCCCCATTTCCTTATATTTAAAATGAGAGAGCTGAGCTATTCTCTCAAAGGGCCTAGTTAGCCACTAGAAGAGGAAATGTTTACTAACAGCCATCCTAGGGAGGATGGAGAGCACTCAGGTTGTCTACCAATAACCATTTGATCACCCTCTGCCCCCGGGGTTTTATTTGTCTGGGATTAACGGCACATCAGCAAGGAAGTTCCCTAAATGGATCAACGGAATGGCTTTCGTCTTGTCAAAGTGAGTAGCTTAGGTCATGTCAGGTTTAAGATCCCCAACCCCTAGCGTGACCTGAGCCACTACGATTGGGTTAGGACACAGCCAGTCGGAATGAGGTACAGGATTTTCATGGGGAATTCTCAGATACACAGACTTTCCCTTGGTTGGGTAGTGGGAAAGCCTGGAAAGGCTAAAGTCATTCACAAGAGAGTCATTCACAAGAGAGTCATTCACAAGTCAATGCCGCTGGAGAGCGTCACCAAGAGGCTGATGGGAAAACAGAGTCAGAGTCTTCTAGAGCCCCAAAGTAAGAATTCACATAGCTACCCCTGGAAGGGTATGACCTAAATAGGAAAAAAAGAAGGGAGACTCTTAATATTGGGACAGATGGCAGGAATCTGGAGGGAACGTGCTATACTTCAATGATGGCACCTTGCTTGGTTGAAGCAGAGAAGGTGTATTCATTCAATATTAAGCATCTGTGTTATAAAAATATTGATACTGCCTGTGGTTGAGGTTGGCTGTGCGGTCATGGTTCAGGACAGAGCCGTGGCATGACCCAGTTCTCAAAAAGCTTATAGCCAAGCAGAGGGACTAAAAGGTCAACCACCAACTACAGCAGAGGAGGGATGACCCCTCATTCAGCTCCAGGGTCTGCCCCCGGCAAGAAGAGTTTCAAGAAGGGGGTTGTCTTTTGAATTCCTGCCTGCAAGGAATTATGATCCACATAGTACAGATAAGAAAACTATTGTAGGTGAGCAAAAATATCACATACCAAGTTAGACCGTCATTACCGATAAGCCATAAAGATATGTTTCACCTTTCTTCTACACATTCCTTTAAGGATTACCTAAGATCACAAAAGCAGCTAGCAAGTGGTAGAGTCAAGAATTGACACCAAGTCTTTCTGCTTCAAAACCTCAGTATAGACTCTCACTTCTCAAAATGTGGTCTGTCAAGATAATGTCAAAATGCCAAGAACATCAGCATCATCTAGGAGCTGGCCTGGCTATATAATTTGTATGGCCCAGTACAAAGTAAAACTCTGGGTGCCTTATTCAGAATAAGGAATAAAGGACCATGGAAGGCACCAAAAGATGAAGCTTTTTCACGTCTCCCACAGCCTCTCAACTAGTGATGTTTTAGATTTGCTGTTTAATGTCATTCTACGAAAATAAACATTTAGATTTTAAATTAACTCGCATGGATTTCCCATTCATCTTTTTATCCTGTAATGCCAGTTTTAAATGGAAACTTCAAGTTAATTCATACGTGGAATCATCAGAATTACACCACCTGTGTTTTGTAACTTGTACACTCATTCGCATTGTGTTCTCACCCGAACAAACACTGAACAAAGCAACTCAACAATTCTTAGTATTTTACTTCTTAATGAGCTCATAGTCCATCAGCGATCTCCCTTCTGCTTCTTGAGGAAGAAGGAAGAATTGAAAGGAAAAGGAACTTTTTCTTTCCTTGTGTGGCATCACTTTGGGCATAAGTGGTTGGCTAAGAGAGAGAAGCAACAGCAAGTGTATGTTGGGGTTTCTTAGTCATTCATTATCCTTAGAACTACATTTCTTTCTTTCTCTATTCACAGAAAATTCTAGTTCTAAGGCTGCCAGCACCATCAACCTTCCTAAGTCACAGACATAGCATTACCCTGTACTTGCTTTGAGATGTGCAGAATTCCCACTAGGATTCTGTACTCCTGGGCATCTCCATCATTATACATACACAAATAGGGCAGCAAGAGATGGGGGATGGGCACACTCACACTGCCCTGCAGGACCTCCTCCTCACTTGTGCTGGCTACCTGTACCACCTGACTGTACTCACAAAACACAGGTTCAAGTTTAAATTAGGAAGAATTTGAAGGGGTGCGTGGATGGCTCAGTTGGTTAAGTGACTAACTCTTGGTTTCGGCTCGGGTCATGACCTCAAGGTCGTGAGACTGAGCCCTTCATCAGGCTCTACTCTCAGCAGGGAGTCTGCTTGAGATTCTCTCTCCCTCTCCCTCTGCTTCTCCCCTCACGCTCTCTCTCAAATAAATAAAGTCTTTAAAAAAAAAAAAAAGGAATGTCAAGGTCACAGTAGAGCATCTAACGAAGTTCAGAACCTTGTGGGCAGAGGCTGCAGCTGAAGCCAGCTGTGCCTGTGAGCTGGGGAGCAGTGCGGGTTGGCAGCTCCCCCACCCCCCAGCTCACTCAAAATCTGCATCTCCACGAGCTCCCCAGGTGGCCTGTGGGAGCATCAACGTTAGAGAAGTTCTGGTGTAGTCCAGACCATTGAAGATTCTGTCTCCCTAGCTTGATGCTGAATTTCCTCCCTGACTGGGTTAAGTGGCAATGTCTTCTCTTGTCTGCCTGGCCCTCTGTCATCCCTCCTATGGGTCTGCATCCAGCTCCACCAGGATGTTAGCAACCCATGGCCTGCTGGCTTTTCTGAAAACCTATTTATGAGGATTTACTGAAATGTCAAGCTCACCTGCCTTCCCTCCAGGGCCTTTGTATCTTCCTGAATCCCAAGGAAGAAACTACAGAAGCAGATCCTAGGTTTCTGGGCCAGAGGCAGAGGCCCTCAAAAGATGAAAGTCCTGCTAATTTACGCATCAGTATGTAAGGGAGGTATCCTTGTTATTGAGAATTCAGAAGCAAGAGTCCTTTCCTCCACCTTTGCTATTTAATTCCATTATTTCCTTGCTTTTGTTAGTTTTGAATTTGCCCAAAGTGCCAATTCTCTACTTCAGTTTGAGATTTTTCATAATCAAAAGACAGAGCATTTTGATTTGTATTTCTCTGATGCTGAGTGACGTGGAGCCTTTTTTCATGTGTCTTGTTGGCCATTTGGACGCCCTCTTTGGAGAAATGTCTATTCATGTTCTGCCTGTTTCTTGATTGGTTTATTTGTTTCTTGGGTGTGGAGTTTGAAAAGTTCTTAATAGATTTTGGAAACTGGCGTTTTATCTGATAAGACATTTGCAAATATCTTCTCCCATTATGTAGGTTGTCTTATGGTTTTGTTGACTATTTCCTTCCACAATGAGATACCACATCATACCAGTCAGAATGGCTAAAATTAACAAGTCAGGAAATGACAGATGTTGGTGAGGATGCAGAGAAAGGGGAACCCTCCTACACTGATGGTAGAAATGCAAGCTGGTGCAGCCATTCTGGAAAACAGTATGGAGGTTCCTCCAAGAGTTGGAAATAGAGCTACCCTATGACCCAGCAATCAAACTACTGGGTATTTACCCCAAAGATACAAATGTAGTGATCCAAAGGGGCACGCGCACCCGAATGTTTATAGCAGCAATGTCCACAATAGCCAAACTATGGAAAGTGCCCAGATGTCCACTGACAGATGAATGAATAAGGAAGATGTGAGATACGTATAAGTATGTATCTCACATATATAAATATATATATGATATATATTTCATATATATAACCCAGCCATCAAAAATAATGAAGTCCTACCATTTGCAACAACATAGGTGGAACTAGAGTGTATTATGCTAAGTGAGATAAGTCAATCAGAGAAAAACAAATATCATATGATTTCACTTATATGCGGAATTTAAGAAACAAAACAGAGAGAGAGACAAACCATGAGAGACTCTGAACTATGGGAAAGAAACTGAGGGTTGCTGGAGGGAAAGGAGATGGGGGGATGGGGTAACCAGGTGATGGGCATTAAGGAGGGCATGTGATGTGATGAGCACTGGGTATTATATGCAGCTGGTCAATCACTTATCTCTATCTCTGAAACTAATGATGTATGTTAATTAATTTATTTTAAATTAAAAACAAAAAGTTAGAGGGACACAGAGCCTCCTTAAAAAAAAAAAAATTAGAAAAATAATTTTAACCTCTGCCCACCCCAGAATATCTTTAAGAAGAGGAGAAAAGGGAATGGAAAATGTAATTCTGACGTTCTCTTTCATAGTTCCTAAGAATAATAATTTGAGCAAAGAAATCTGGTCAGAATTAGGAAACTTCTTCTTTCACTTTCAACCTCAGAAATAACCTCAGAGTTACCCCAGAGCTAATACAGAAGTGCCCCTCCATTCGGGAGCAAAGCTTCTCTGCACACCACTAGCTTGCAGGCTAATACAATGTTTTCTTACACAACAGTGGCTCTCCTCCTCCTGTGTTGGGGATCCGTAAAGAAAAAAAAGGAAAAAAAAAAAAAAGACGAGAAAGGGAAAAGACAAGAAAGAGAAAAAAAGAAAAGAAAGAAGTTTTGAAAAGACACCTGTTACTCCCCGGATGGGAATGGCTGCCTTCTCCTCCAAAGCTTCATGATTAAGCCCAATGGCCAAGTTTTAAAGGTCAAGTCGCTGCTTACAATTTATTAGTACCGTTCTAACATTCAGAGATCTCAAGTTTAAAACCAAGCTTATGTGCTTCCTGACAAGAACTGGAAAAGGCATCCAGAAAGGACTAGCTAGAGTAGGGAGTGAGGAAGCCAAACAGAGAGAGTGGGGGTGTGACTCAGGTCCACAGAAGGAGTAGGGAGCATGACTGGGGCCCACAGAGAGAATGGGGGATGTGAATCAGGCTCACAGAGGAAGTGGGTGTGCGACTGGGTTCCACAGAGAGATGGGGGTATGACTGGATCCCATAGAGGGAGTGGGGGGTTCACACCTCTGTGTGAGAAAGTGGGGGCATGATGGGGACCCACAGAGGCGGGGGTGTGACTGGAATCCACTGAGTGGAGAGACGGTACTCAAACCCGCAGAGAGAAAGGGTGTGACTCAGACTCACAGAGAGAAGGGAGAAGGGCGGCATGACTCAGGGGCCCACAGACGAGGAGGGGGCGTGACTGAGACCCATGGCAGGGGTGAGGGGTAGTGTGTGACCTTGACTGGGACCTCCTAAAGGTCCTGGACTTTTTAGAAGCTCCATTCTCCCCCACCCACCACTAAGACAAGGGCAGGGCAGCAAAGAGACAGCGGAGTAGTTACCTCTTTGAGGTTGAGGTTTTAACACAAAACCGTGTGCTCCGAAGTATTTCCTTGTACACTGTCCTGCTTGCACAATGATTGCATTCTCTTTTGGATCACCAACTCGGAACATTTGGTAGCATGAGTGACAAGGACATTTTAAATTCATGGGAAATACAAAACCCCCTTTGTGGGCATTGGTTTCAACGGCTGCCTCAGGTAACAAGAGTTGAGCTAAGTTTCCCTCCTTTTCCCTTCCTTATCCATTGATTCTCTGGCCCAAAGTGCTATCAAGTAGCCTGCTGACCCATGGGCCGAGGGAGGGAGGAGGAGATGAAAAGCAAGTTAATCCACCAGATAGAGAGGGGGCTGGTTTCATCAGGAGACAGCTGCGTTTCCAAAGCCGGATCAAAATCAGGTTCAAGAAGTTAAGTCCTGCTTTAAAAGCTGCAGGCGAAGAGAGCTGAGTGGGCTGAGCGGGGCCAGAGTATAAGAGCTCACTTCCTCTCCCCCGTTTCTCTGTTGCTCTGGGTCCTGGAGCTGGGCGGGTTCAGGCTGAAGGGTCCCCACTTTCTTATAGTCAGAAGCTTTGCAGTTGGCTGGGCCTTGGTTCAAGTCCTGTTTTTCTATCCTTCCCTGGAACTCAGGATCTTCTGCAAAATAAGACCGGACTATCCCCTATCTCGTGAGCTTTGGGGGAGGAATCCACGGGGAAAAAAAAAAAAAAAAAGCAATGAGCTCACAGCTCAGGGTATACAAGTAACAGTAATGGTAGTGTGGAGGGGATTGGTATTTTAAGGGGCTCCTGGATGGCTCAGTCATTTAAGAGTCTGAATCTTGACTTCGGCTCAGCGGATGATCTCCGGGTCCTGAGTTGGGCTCTGTGCCCAGCAAGGAGTCTGCTTGGGATTCTCTGTCCCTCTGCCCCTCCCCCCTCGGCTAGTGCATTTTCTCTCTCCAAAACCTTAATAAACAAAACAAATTTTTAAAAAGGGAGAAGCTGTTGTCTAAAAGCCCAGACTCCCAGATTTCCAAAGGATCTAACAAAAGGATCATGAGGGAGGCCCTGACTCTCTAAACCCCCCAAGGTCTGGGGGAAAGCCGCAGCAACCCCTTCCGTTCCTGTTTGCCTAGACTTGCATCTCCCTCGTTTGTCTCTCCCTCTTTTTTTTTTTTTTTCCTTCCCCAAAGACCCTGGCAGCCTCATGATTTCCTGATAGAGTAATTTGAAGAAAATCCCCTCCTGTTGCTGACCCCCATCTGCTTCTCCAAGGCAGGAGGACGATGAAGCGGCTGCCTTCCAAATCCCTTTGGAAGCCAAAGTTACAAAATTATCTACTCTTCTTTCCCAAACCTTCGCCTTTATTTGCCCTTTACCACTCAAAGTTCTGTGACCAAGACCTACCTGGCTGCGCTTGAGCCACTTGCCCCCAGGAGGCACGGCAACGTAAGAGAGAGATTCCCCCAAGGACTTTGGGCCTCCTCAAGAGGAGCGCAGGACCCAGATTTTTGCATTCTGTTGAAGAGGGTGATCGCTCCCTCAGAGAAATCAGAGAATAGACATTGGGGTTGGCGTGGAGCAAAAAGCAAGCACTACTGCAGACCGTGCCCAGAGAGAACAAGTCCCGGAAGGAGGACAGCAGCTCAGCTGCTCAGTGTTGCTACTGAGCAACAGGTGCAAAAAGTGGGTATCAGGGCGCCTGGGTGGCTCAGTGGGTTAAAGCCTCTGCCTTCGGCTCGGGTCATGATCCCAGGGTCCTGGGATCAAGCCCCACATTGGGCTCTCTGCTCTGCGGGGAGCCTGCTTCCCTCTCTCTGCCTGCCTCTCTGCCTACTTGTGATCTCTAATAAAATCTTCAAAAAAAAAAAAGTGGGTATCAGTCTTGATGGGCTGTTGAGGTTGGGGGGGACTCTTAAAGGCACACGTCAGTGTGACCAGGTAGTTCCCCTCCTCTCCCCACAGCACCCAGTCCCACAGGCCCACGTGTTTTCCTTTCAAGAAAAAAAAAAAATGCAGAAGTAGTCATTTTCATTCCTGCCACAGATGGGTAGACAGGGGGAGGGGAGGCATCCAGCCACTAAGGAAAAGCATATGGCGACCATCAGGTGTTTCCTCTTTACGTGAAATCACCAGGGCATTTCAATGATGTCCCGGCTTCTTTCGAGATCCTTCTGTTTCCTTGGCATGATAAGCCAGGCCCAGGCCCCCTCCAGCCTCCCTCCTGGCCACTGGCCACTTTCCCCTTCACTGCAGCCGGCTCAGGAGATCCTCCGTGTCCCGCATGTGGCCCCTTCTCTGTGCCCTCTGTTGGGAATGCTGTTCCTTCAGCTGCTGCCAGCCAGACCCCCTCTGCAAATGTTACCTCTTGCTCCTCCTCCAGGCTGGTGAGCTTAGGGTCTGCCTGCTGGGCAGACTCTACCCCGCTCTCTCACCCTGTCCAGTCAAGCATTTCCCCCTCGTCTCTGACTTCTCCCTTAGCCTGTGCCTCTTGGACATTAGGGACTGGATCTCGCCTCTGTACTCCAGCACCCGATTCCAGGAGTGGAGCCTACTGGGTGCTCAGAGCTCCAGGTGGGAACTTGGAGACCCACAGCTGGGGCTTTTAGCTCTCCATCGAAACAAGCACAGACATGCACGCGTCCTTTCTGTGCATTTAGTATTATTCTGACCGCACATTACGACGTCTGTGCACAAGCAGGGCACGAGAAACGAGCCATCATATAGACTGTCAACTCAAAAACCAAGCATTGGTTTTGCTTTCTGAATTGTTAGAGGATTCCCCCAGATAAGGCAGCAGCTTTCAGGAAACTGGTGTGGAGGTGGAGAAGTGAAGCCAGGAGGGACAGAGAACAGCCCACGGTGGGGGGAGGGCACTTGAAGTTCAGGGCCACATGGGACCCGAGTCTGTGTGGGTCATGCAGTCCGGAATGTCCCCCCGCCACCAATGGAAGAGCGAGGGGCTGGCAGCCTGAGAGGCACATCCTGTCCCTAGAACGTGGCGGGAGTTTTCAGGAACCCTCTGTGGATGTGGAAGTGAGATGCTGGGGCACAGGGAAGAGGCTGTGGGATCTGTTTTAGGGTCTTAGGTCTTCGGTGCTGGTCAGCTTCTCCTGAGGGGAGTGTCCCACTCACAGCTGCGGGTTAGAAGACCAAGGCTGCAGCCATTCCCACCCCTCCAACCTTGGG
Source organism: Lontra canadensis (assembly GCF_010015895.1). Taxonomy (NCBI): domain Eukaryota; kingdom Metazoa; phylum Chordata; class Mammalia; order Carnivora; family Mustelidae; genus Lontra; species Lontra canadensis. The sequence continues at coordinate 16,231,079 of NW_022631025.1, read as the reverse complement.
TTGGGCTTCTTTGAGCTCGTTTGACCATTCCCACTCATCCACTGGCTTTCCACCTTCCCTTTTCCAGCTGTTTCCTCTGCTCTTAGTCTTTGTGGTTTTGTGCTTTAAAATAATTCATTCATAGTCATTTTTGTGGGGTCTTGAGAGAGAATCAGGATAAACAAAGATATTTGAGCCACCATATACTAACCAGTAAATTTTCTATCTCTCTAATTTAAGGGTATTTTTTTTTTAATTTGCCCTACACCTCTTTATTAAGGGAGTCTGGTACTTTGGTTTAAATCTTTTCCAATCCTATGAGTGCAATAATTGTTTCCTGAGGCAATGAATGGGTCAATGAGGAAAGGGGAGGGTAACCTCCCCTTCAAATGTCGCCCAATGCAGGTGAAACCGATGGCCTCCCACCTCCCACCCCCTCACCCCCACCGCGCGTGCACACACACACGTGGATCCTCTGGGTGACCCTGGGGGGACCCTATTCCTTGTCCCATTCATCGGTCCAGCTGTTCCCTGCATAGCCTCTCCCAGGTACGACCAGCTGAGAAATCCCTTCCAGTCACGACAGGAGGGTGGAAGTAACTGAGGACTTTGCAAAGGCGCTCAGCCGCAGAAACCCAAATGGAAGAGGGACCATGAGTCAGTTTCCACCTCTGCTCAACCTCATTGCCCCACCGTCTGCTAGCACTGACCACTTCCTTGCAATACTCGTACTACCTTTTGCTTTCTCTAGCGTGGGGATTTCTTAACTCTGCCTTTCCCAGCCTTCAACCTCATTTATTCTTTTGAAAGGTAGTGAATTTCGTTCTGTGGCTTTTCTGGAATCTTTCAAAAATGAACCTAAGTCCCTCTAACATAGAGCTACGTTAGAATCTCGTCTTCATATGGAATAAATATAGGGCTGGTGGCCTCGGGGCCCTTTTTTGGTTTGGTGGTACTGCTTATGTCATTACCATGGCCTCCACAAATAAGTGAAAAGCAATTTCCGTATGTATTAGACTATCAAAAATGCCAAAGAAGGATTTCATTCATAAGCTATGGGAAAACGTCATTACTTTTGCATAAATGGAAGCCTGGAGAATCAAGGAATTTTCAGAGGACAAGATCCCACTTATTTGGCTTTTTTGTTGAAATAGGCGATGGTTTAGTTAGATATTACACATATCTGGACAGTAAATGAAAAAGGAAGTTCTAGAAACTGCTACAATGGTGTCAATACACAAAGGAAATTTCCACAGAGGAGATAAACAAAGAGAAGTTAATTTGGGGATGGGGTATCACTGAAGGAAGACTTGCTCTTAAAGTTCATCATAAAATTGGGGAACCTGCCTCTTCAGTTGGAAGAGCGTGCGACTCTTGATCTCAGGGTCGTGAGATCAAGCCCCACACTGGGTGTAGAGATTACTTAAATACTTTTTTTTTTTAAAGTTTATGACAAAATGGTCAATAAGATGCCTGTTACATTAAATTGGAAATTCTTCCAAGCTCATCCCATAAGTTTACAGGCTCTGCTTGCCACAAGGTCCAGCCTGTGCTCCCCCACCCACACAGGGGTACCCCACATTTGTCTCCCCAGCACACATTTCTAGCTCCGTGCCCTGGGATATATTTTAGTCACATCAATTTTGTAAGCCATAAAGGAAATACGATTGTCTTACCAAAAACTTACATTAATATTTCTTGACAAGTATTTTTCTTATTAAAAGTGTCATTGTTGCCTGCGTTTTTATATTTTTCAAAACCTCTCAGAAGGCTTTATTTCCCTTTATATTCCCAACAACTATTACAATGTTTGCAGAGAAAGGGATTCTTCGACATTGTATTTATTCACCGTTCTATTTCTTTATCCCCGCTTTTCTCCGAAAGCCTACGGGAGCTACAGCAGGCTTCCCGGCACCTGCAAAGTGCAAGGCCAGGAGTAGACGCTGGCCTCCTGACTTCTAGTCTGGTCCCTACCCACGGAAGCTCGTGGTCACTCGGACCTCAACTCCGTGCCCGGACACGGTCTCCAAAATAGCTTCTGTGCTTCCGATCAAGTCTAAGAGTGGACTCAGGGTCTGTCATGGTGATGGAGGAGGGCTGTAAGCGTCCAGCACCTGACTCTGGTGTGCGGAAGGGCAGCAGACAAGGGTGAGGTCTTTGTGCAGATTTAAGTATCTTCTCCACTGATGAGCGAGAGATCTAGTTTCCCCCTCTTCTGGGTCCACGGAAAAAGACCACACTTAAAAATGGAGATTTCCCTTATAAACACAAATGTCTCTTATCTACTCAGTTTTCAGAGCTTCTCCTGTGTCTGTTCTTTCTTAGCAATAACCAGCCTCAGGGGCACCTGGGTGGCTCTGTCAGCTAAGTCTCTGCGTAGGCTCAGCTCATGCTCCCAGGGCCCTGGGATCGAGCCCTGCATCAGGCTCCCTGATTGATGGGAAGCGTGCTTCTCCCTCTCCCTCTGCTGCTCCCCCTGCTTGGGCTTTCTCTTGCTTTCTGTCCTGCTCTTTGCCAAATAAATAAAATCCTTAAAAAAAAAAAAAACCTAAAATAATCCTAATGCCACAGAGGTATATTCTAGGGTGGCAAATTCTGCTCGGCTGTGGTGAGTCCGGCTGAGGAGGGTGCCCTGCACCTGCCATGCAGACTCGGGGTCCCAGCTGGGTGAGGATGGCATTGCCACAGCGGGGGGAACCTTGTCTGGGGAGGCACGGAGGGCAGCTAGCTCCACATGGGTCCCGTGTAGGGAATCCATACCCCAGTGAGATGAGGGGATTGGGAGCAGAGTCTAAAGGGGGTGAGAACAGCTTTCCACAGGGATGTTGCAAAGCCAGAGCAAGGGTAGGGTGAGGAGGAGGACCTACTCAGAGCCACGGGGAGCAGTGGCTGTGACCAGACACTGGTTTTATACTGGGGGACAGAGCATACGAGATTCAAGGATATTGGGAGTCAAATTTCTTACTGTTGAAACCGGGAGTCACAAATGTGGAAAAGAGAAAGCTAGGTGGTGTTGGATGGGAACTGGGTGTCTGAGGGTAGGCTTAGAGTTTTCAACATAGAGAGATAGACCCAAAACGAAGTACAGATGAAAATGTGTGTACACACATGTATATACATATGTATATACCTATATAACTTTGTATGTAGCTGTATACTCCCGTATATCCCACAATTCTGTCTGCTAAAATGGCCTCTAATAGCAATCAACACAATCTATGTTTCATATTCTTGATCTTGTTCTCTACCCTGGGGGAAATGGCTGATTGCAGGGCTGAGGCAGGAAACTTACAGATTGGACTTGGGGCTGGTAGGCAAAAAAGTGATAGACCTATCAAAAGGACAAAAAAGCAAACTTCAATGTCAATAAATTGTCATGATGATGGATTATAACTTCTTGAGTAAAATATGAGACCATGAGCCCTGAGCAATGTCAAGATACGGATAAATTGCAAGTATAACGAGAAGGGGGATAGTTCCATAGAATCTCCCCCCACGAAATAGGTATTCACTACAGCAGGGCCAAGAGTAACTTCCTGTTGGAAAAGGTGACGGACGTGACCATCAAGTGATCAAAGTGAGCGTCGTCAGTCATGGGGAAGACGGTAGTTGTGTGCTCCCGACAGGATGCCTGAGAAAGCATCCCTTGAGAAATTCCTGCCCAGGAGACTTAAGTGAAACCTTGTATCAGACAAACCCAAATGGAGCAATGCCTATAAATAACAGGACTATAGTCTGCAAAGGCATCAAAGTCAAAGTCAAGTACAGAGAAGGCTAATCGTTGCTGGTTGGGGAGACTAAAGTGTTTGCCAACAAAAGCAACCAGGGGTTCTGGTGGACCCTTTGCTGGGATGGACCCACTGGGCAGTTGGTAAAACCCGGATAGGGTCTGGGGAGTAGATAGATGGTTGTGGTGTAAAAATGACCTGAAGATTTCAATGGGTGTATTGTGCTTTTGTAAAAGTATGTCCTTTCTATGAAAATACTCATGGTCCTAGGCAGGCAGGGACCATGGACCATGTCATGTACTCAACTTACTATCAAATTGCTCAAGGGACAAAAATGCTTTGTACCCTTCTTGCAGTTTCTGTAAGTTTGAGATTGCTCAGAATAAAATTCACTTTAGACAATATTAGTTGTCAGTGTTAAGAAGAACAGTAACAGAAGAGAAAGGAAAAAAATATTACCTCAAGAGAGATGCAGTGCAGTGGGGGTGGGAAAATATTAAGTAGTAGGATTCCCACAATGGTCCCTTTCTGAGTAAATAAAATGCCCTTTGCAGTAAGCTCTTCCGAGAACAAGGTAAAGCCACACCTGTTTCAAAGAAGACAACAAGAAAGGTTTTCTTATTCCACAACCACAGATGAGTCCCAGAGAGGTTGGACAAAAGCAAGTTCCAGGAAAAGGAAAGGACCTCATTCTTATTACTATTGAGAGAGTGTTTTTTCTTATTTGTTTTTATACCTACTACTTTGTAATTGGGAAAAATTGGTCTCCTTTCATTTAAAGAAAAATGTCCTCTTAGTCAAAAGGTTTGAAAGAAGACAAAGCTTCTTTAGGCACAGTTTTGGAAAAGAGAGGAAAACAAAAATTGCACCACACAGGTACAATGCCTATTATGCATTTTGTGTGCTACTTTTGGGTCTTTTTTGTGTCTCCTTTTTAAGTGGCTGCGATTCTAGCACACCATGTTTTCTGAGTGTAGCAAAGAGGTCACGTACAGGCTTTGAACTTGACTGACCAAGTTCTACATCCGGCTTCTGCCACCCTGTGACTTTGAGTTTCCTCCTGTACCAAAGAGTCCATATGCTCCCTTGTCTTGGGGATTAGGAGAGGACTAAATGAGATTATGGATATAAAACACTTAGCACGGTACATTGCACATTTTATGTATTCAGTAAATACCTGATATTGATTTGACAGCATTTTCCCTTTTTTTTTTTTTTTCAGATTTTATATTTATTTATTAGAGAGTGGGGAGAGGAGCAGAAGGAAGGGGACAAAAAGACTGTGCACTGCACATGGAGCCTGACCTGGGGCTTGATCCCGGCAATCTGAGCTCATTACCGGAGACAAAATCAAGAGTCTGTTGTTCAACCTACTGAACCACCCAGCCGCCCCAGCACTTTCCCATGTTTTCAAATCATTGTCATACAGGCAATTATTTTAAGTGGTTCCTAAAAAGAAGCTCATGGAAAGCTTTAGTATGTGTCTCTTTCAGTGGTTGGTATAAGAGTCTGCTAGGTGTTCAGCAAAGTTGGATTCCTTTTCTTCCTGAGCACACAGCCAGGTGACATTTCCTGGATACCTTTGCAGTGAGCTGTGCCCCCCGAACTGAATTCTAGCAGTAGGGCTTGAGGGAGAGCCAATCTCCGTGCTGCCCATGGACAGTCCCCCGTGTTCTCCCCCTTTTAGGCTCACCAAAGTGGCAGTACCCTGTGTCACCAGTGTGGCTATAGAAAAAAATTTTTTTTTTATTTATTCACGAAGATGGAAGCAGAGGCAGATGGAGAAGCAGGCTCCCCGGGGAACAGGGAGCCCGAGGCAGGGCTTGATCCCAGAACCTGAGATCATGACCTGAGCTGAAAGCAAATGCTTAACCAACTGAACCACCCAGGTGCCCTGTAGAAATAATATGTTGAAAATGGCAGAGCTCTCATTTGATTAAGTCCTACAAGCCTGTATGGAGCAGAAACTCCCCCTGACAACCGGAAACCCCATCATGGACTGTTAATGAGAAATGAACTTTTATAGTGTTTGAGTCCTTGTTTATCCATTTTTGTCTATATTTGTTATAGCAGCTAGCATTACTAGGATGCATATTGTTTAGGCTTGATTCTAAAAGAAGAAAGAACTCCCAACACCTTTTGGATTGTTTACCGTTGTTTAATTTTTTAAAAAAGATTAACTTTTAAGTAATCTCTATACCCAACATGGGGCTTGAACTTTCAACCCCAAGATCAAGAATCACATATTCTACCAACTCAGCCAGCCAGGCATTTCCCCCCCACTCTTTTTTTTAATTAAGTAACCTCTACCCCAATGTGGGGCTTGAATTCACAACCCCAAGATCAAGTGTCACATGCTCTACTGACTGAGCCAGGCAGGTACCCCTCCAACACCTTTTGAATGTCTCGTTTAAGTGTTTTATTTATTTATTTATTTATTTATTTATTTATTTATTTATTTGACAGAGAGCGGTCACAAGTAGGCAGAGAGGCAGGCAGAGGAAGGGAGAAGCAGGCTCCCTGCTGAGCAGAAATCCTGATGCGGGGCTCGATCCCAGGACCCTGAGATCATGACCTGAGCCGAAGGCAGAGGCTTAACCCACTGAGCCACCAGGCGGCCTGTGGCAATCTAGAAATGGTTCACTCTTACTGGAGCAGATTCCTGAAATGGTTCACACACAACCATAAACCATACTTAAAATGATTTCTAACATCCTTTGTGCGATTTTTAGTAGCTTGGGGAAGAGGTGAGTGGTGGCGTCCCAGAACAAGGTCAAATCCCAAATCTGCCATTATTTGGAGTTTGTTTCCTGGACCTATCCACCTTCCAGGACTGCCGTGAAGAAACTATGAGCTGATGTACATTAAATGCATAACAAAGAGCCTGGACTGGAAAATGGATTTCATAAATACTCATTCATAGAGTTTCACCCCCAGAATGTAATAGTTCCCCAGGTTAGTTCCATGAAACAATGGTTTCGTGATGTGTTCTGTTAAATATATCTCAAGAAAAGTTTTCACCATCAGAAAACACAGATCTCTCTGAAAAGTGGCATCCCGGGGTAATGTTTCCATGGGTATCGCAAACGGTATGACAGGTCCCATGGTCCCTTCTTTAAGTCTTCTTTGAGCCAACTAACCACAAAGGCAGCTTTTCCAGGTCATACCTGTTAGTATGCCACCCAGCCCACGTTCTGCTGCACATACTTTGAGAAACTGGCACAGTGTTGGGTACATGGTGAATAATCAACAAATGTCTACCAAACGCGTGAAGTGAGGAGACCACCCAAGTACCTCTCAGAAGGAATGAAGGATCGCCCTTTTGCACTACCTGCTAGCTCTCTGCTTCCTGATCTTTCTGAATAATATGGCTGCTGGAGCCTATAGGATATTGGGTGCATGCAAGGCCCTGGCACTCATAGGGGTTGGTCAGGAGAAGGAGGAAGAGACCTACATATAGGTCCTCTACCCACATGGGTGGACAACTCCCAGACCACAGGGCCAGAGTGCTAGGTGAGGGTCAGAGAAGAGCTGATCCCAACAAGAGCTTGGCCAGATATTTAACCTTGACTACATGACCGTGCCAGTTCTTCCTGAGACCTAAGATGTTGGAGAGCCATGCAGTGGATGGGCTGGATGTCCCCACTGTCAAGTCTGAGCAAATTTAAGAAGATCAAAGGGAAAGAATGGGTCTGGCACCTGCCTTCCTTGATACAGCAGGTGAACAGAGGGAAGTTTTCTGCAAGTGTCTCCAGGTAAAGTACGGAAACTGCTAGATCTCCACCCCAAGAGCCAATAAAAAAAAAAAAGTACAAGTCCTCTGAAGGGACCAACACGCAGAGAGCGGAACATGAACGTGAACACAGAGAATGCCTATCCAGGGAGACAGCACTGCTCTAGGGAAAGACAGTATCTTGAATATGGAAATAGTAAGAGCACTTATATCTGAGTTTAGGATACAGAGCACTCTCTAGGGTGAAATAATGTAAATTTTGAACAGGACCCTGAGATCAAGACCTGAGCCGAAATCAAGAGTTGAATGTCTAACCGATTGAGCCACCCAGTGCCCTGATAATCTGGTGTTAGGTTGTCACTGGCTCTTGCCTATTCTCCTGTATCACCCATGTCCTCTCAGACACTTTTGCTCTTGGACCCTCCTTCTCCAACCTCCGATCTCTTTCTATTCAACACTCATTCCTTTGGTAATCTCCTACGCTATCAAGACCTTCCCCCAACCAAGTTTTAAGATATAATTGACAAAGGGAACTGTCCAGTGTGAGATATTTAAGGTGTACTTCACAGTGATTTGATTGCTATATGTATACATCATGAAAGGATTTCTCCCCATAGAGTTAACACATCTATCATCCAAGTTTACTTTTTTTTTTTTTTTTGTGAGAATGCTTAATTAAGTACTACTCTCTCAGCAAACTTCAGGTTTCAATTACATAATACAGTGTTATCAACTACAGTCACCCTGTCCACACATTAGATCCTTGGACCATGTTCATCTGATCACTGGAAGTTTCTATCCTTTTATCAACCTCTTCCTGTTTCCCCCCCCCCCCCCCCAACCTCTGGCAACTACTTTTCTACTTTGTTTTTAAGAGTTAGAATTTTTTTTCTTCCTTGCTTTCTTCCACATATAAGAAATACCATGTAATATTTGTCTTTCTCTGTCTATTACTTATTGTAATGCTCTCTAGATTCACCATGTTGTCTCAAATGGCAGGATTTCTTTTCTCAAAGCTGGATAATATTCCATCATATGTGTATATACCACATTTTCTTGCAGGATCATGATTTTAAATGCTATCTATCTGATATGAGTCCCCAATTTTTCTCTCCTGCCAATATTTTCCCTCTGAATTCCAGCAAGGAGAGCCAACTTCTTACTCCATGTCCCCATTGGGATATCTAAAATTTCATATTTGACGTGTAAAAAAACAACTCTTAATTTTCATCCTCAAACAGTTTCTCCTGCAGTCATCTTAAACTCAGTAAATGATTCCATTCTTCTCAGGACAAAAAACTCAAGAGTTTTCCTTGACTCCTCTCTTTCTCTCCTTCCTACCTTCAATCCAGGGGCAAATTCTTTTCATTCTACCCGATCACTTACAATCCTATTCAGTATCATCATCATGGTCCCAACACCTTCACCTTCCACCTACATTAGGGTAACAGATCCTTAACTAGACTACCCCTACCCTGATTTCCTTACAGTCAATGCTAAAAACACCTTCTAGAGCAAGTCCTTCAAAATGTAATCTAGACCTCCTGAGAATTTTTTTTTAAAGATTTTATTTATTTATTTGACAGGCAGAGAGGCAGGTAGAGAGAGAGAGGAAGCAGGCTCCCCACTGAGGAGAGAGCCCGATGCGGGGCTCGATCCCAGGACCATGGGATCACGACCCAAGCCGAAGGCAGAGGTTTTAACCCACTGAGCCACCCAGGCGCCCCTCTGAGAATTAATTTCTTAAACTAGGTCAGCCCTAAATATCAGATTGCCATACTACATCAATGTCATAAAGTACTTTTCCAACTCCTGATGAAAGATAAGGAATATATTCCTTTGATAATCATCATAAGAAAATGTTAGGAAGCCATACATTCAATCAAGCAACAAAAAAATGCAACAATCAAAAAGGCAAATAACCTAACTAGAAAAACAGATCTACAAAGAAGAGAGACAGGTGATCAATGCCCACATGGAGAGACACTCAACATCATTAGTCATTAGGGAAATGGGGTCCTGTGAGAAAAATCACACACTTAGGCTCTTCCCAATAAAAGTCTTGAATTCTGAAGATAAGATCCAGGGGCACCTGGGTGGCTCAGTCGGTTAAGCGTCTGCCTTCAGCTCAGGTCGTGATCCCAGGGTCCTGGGATGGAGCCCTGCTTAGGGCTCCCTGCTCAGAGGAAAGTCTGCTTCTCCCTCTTCCTCTGCTTCTCGCCCCAAATGGTGTACTCTCTCTCGCTCTTTCTCTCCCAAATAAAATCTTAAAAAAAAAAAAAAAAAAAAAATTAAGGCATTGAAAGTTCAGTGGGAAAGGAGAGAAATACAAGTGTTTGAAAATTCACCAGGTGTGAAATTTCTAGCTGAATTTTATCTAACCTTTAAAGGACTGATAGTACTTTTATGGCTACTTGAAGCCATAGAAAAGGATGGAGAGCTTCCAATTAATTTTATAAAGTCAAAATAAACTGAATCAAAGCTGGTGGAGGTAAGCCAAAGCTGAAAATTACGGACAAGTTCACAAATATAGATTCAAGAAATCTAAATAAAATATTAACAAATAGAACAAGTCATGTATCAAAAAGGAAAAGAATTTTAAAAAGCAGACCATGACTTCTTCCACGAAGTCAAGGGCGTTTCTGTACCAGGAAGTCTAGCAACACAATCTAGCAACACAATCTATTACATCAGTCCTTTGAGGAGGAAAACCAGGTGATCATATCTGTAGGTGCTTAAAATGTGTTTAATAAGTTGCAGTCCTTCCTACTGAATAAAATAAGAATTAAAGAAATGATTTAATAATAAAGGCTATTTACCAAACTGGCAGTCAGGAACCTAAACTACAAAAGGCTAAACCCATTTTAATTAAACAAACTATACACAGGGATGTTCCCTATCCTATCATTATGACTAGACACTGACTTGGAAGAGATCTGAAACTCGTTAACATAATTAAATTAAATAACTGGCCTAACATTTGGTCTTGCTAATGATAGGATTGTATTCCTAAAAAAAAAAAAAAAGATAAAATAAGAAAAGACCTAGAACAACAACAATAAAACCCAAGAAACTCAAGTATAGGTAATAAGATAATTTGGTTATTACTATTTTTAAAAATCTGTGTACTTTTCACATCCTAACATTAATACATAGGAGAAACAGAAAAATGTTTCATTTACAACAACAGCAAAATATGAACTATTTCAGAATAGATTTAGCAAGAAAGAAGCAAATCCCCAATGAGAATATCCTTTTTATTTTTAATATTTTTATTAATTTTTATATTACAATTTTATCAAAGAAAACAGGTCTGAACAAATGAAAAGAGAAATTCTGTTCTTGAGTGGTGAAACTAATACCACAGAAATGTCAGTTTTCACCAATTCATATAGAGACTTAATTTGATTTCAATTGCAACACTTTTCCTATCCCTGCTGTAACAAATTAGCACAAACTTAGTGGCTTAAAACAACACAAAATTATTCTTTCACAGTTCTGGAGGTCAGCAGTGCATAATCAGCCTCACAGGGCAGAAATCAAGGTGTGGGCAGGGCGGGTTCTACCTGGCAGCTTTGAAGAGAGAATCCATTTTCCTGCTTTGTTCACGGTCCTGGGGCTGCCTGTGTTCCTGGGCTTGTCATCCCTCCTCCAGCTTCAAAGCACACCGCTCCAATCTCTGTCATCTCATCACCTTCTCTTCCAACTCTGACTGCGCCTGTATCTCTCTTATAAGGATTATTGGGGTGACATTGGACCCACAGGATAATTCAGGATCATCTCCCCATCTCAAAAAATCACTAACTTAATCACATCTGCGGAGTCCCTTTTGCCAAATACAGTAACATTCACTGGTTCCAGGGATTAGGTGGTGGATGAACTTATTGGGTGGGGTGAGGAATGAACAGTACTTAGTCCACCGCAAACACTAATATGATTCTTAAACTTGTTATGGAAGAGCAAATGCCCAAGAAGAACCAGGAATGTATGGGGGAAAAAAAGTGGGGGGAGGGGACACATTAAAGACATTACAATAAAATCAATATAATATGGCAGAGAAATAGAGATTAGTAGAACAGAATAGAGAATTCAGAAAGATCTCAGTATGTATTTCATATGTGTGTGTATGTGTACATATACATAACTATATGTGTGTATGTGTGTGTCTGTATGTGTTTGCCAAAAAAGTGCTATTTCAACTCAAGGTAAGAATGGGTTACTTATTTATTTAAAAAAATTTATTTACTTATTTATTTTATCTATTTGACAGAGTGAGAGATCACAAGTAGGCAGAGAGGCAAGCAGAGAGAGAGGAGGAAGCAGGCTCCCTGCTGAGGAGAGAGCCCGATGTGGGCCTCGATCCCAGGACCCTGGGACCATGACCTGAGCTGAAGGCAGAGGCTTTAACTCACTGAGCCACCCAGGCGCCCATTACTTATTTATTTTAAATATTTAATTGACAGATGCAGCGAGAGAGGGAACACAAGCAGGGGGAGTAGGAGAGAGAGAAGCAGGCTTCCCGCTGAGCTGGGAGCCCAATACAGTGCTCGATCCCAGGACCCTGGGATCACGACCTGAGTCGAAGGCAGGCACTTAACGACTGAACCATCCAGGTGCCCCAAGAATCGGTTATTTAATAAATATTGCTAGCATAACTATCAAGTCGCAAAAAAGAAAATAAAAGTAGACTCTCTTCTCACAAATGCCTAAAAAAGTCTCAAATGCAAACCAAAACAGAGCCCAAGGCTTGTACAGGGTACTGATATGGACTTCCCTCTTAACACAGACTGGAATCCCAAAAGCTACTTTTAAAAAGACAGCAAATTTGAACATAAATAAGTGAAAAACCCCGTATCTGAAAAAGTGCCAGATAAAAACTAAACTAAATGACCAAAAAAAAAAAAAAAGATTCAAGAAAACGCCAAAGCCAAAAGTTCACACCTCTGTCCTACAAGGAGGTTTTGCAAGTGGACAGAAATGAGACAAACAACCCATTCAAACCAGCAAGTGCCCTGCCCATGGGTGGCTCCCTTTCCCCATCTCCTATCTCTCAGGGAGGCTGGCTCATCGGGAGACCAGTTTCAGAGCTCGAAAATGCTGTTATCTTTATAATCCTGTTAGCTGTCTCAACCCAATGAATGATGACTTTACCGGTGACTAATACAAATATGGTTAGCTGTTCGTGAGGGAATCAGATGTTTTTCACTTTTTCTCTTCTGCTGTTTAAACTGAAAGAAGAATGTGCTTATTCATTTGGTGTCTTTCCTTCTCTTCCCCTCTTCTAGAGATCACTTAAACGTTTCCACAGTGAGCTAAATTTGGGGTGTGTGTGTGTGTGTGTGTGTGTGTGTGTGTGTGCTTGACGGACTCCATGTTATTTTGCTTTTAGAAACCCCCTCCCGTCTGAATGTCAGATGTTAAGGTGGTGGGGTGTTCGTTGTAGTATGTCAACTTTTCCCTCGTCTTCTATTCAGCAAGCTTATGCTACGTTTGCAAAGAAAAAAAGACAGGCCCCAGAGTTGGCAACATCGGAGGAAAATTGAACCTCATCTCATGCCTAAGACGGCATGCTTGCTTGTTACACCCATGAAATAGAACTTTCTATTTTAATTCAAACTCTTTCTCTCTTATAAAACATGAAGCCAGACTAAAGATAATGTGTGGGTGTCACAGACGAAACTCCACTGAAATCCAAACCTAGCATCTACAGAAATTCCTGATGACGTTGCGGTGATCAGCGTCAGGGAGAGAAGTTCTCTTCAGAGAAACAGTCTGATGGAGGAGAGAAGGTGGAGTTGAGGATACCAGCCCTCTGACTGACTTTCTTACAAATTTTTTAAAAATCCTCCCCAAGCCTGTTTCCCCATCTGTACAATGGGAAGGAAAATGCTAACTGCTTCGCAAGCTTGTTCTGGAGATTAAATCAAATCTCGTACATAATTTAACCCAGAGCTTGGCATATATATGGTAAATTCTCCCTTGTTGCTTATTTCGTTCCTCTGCAGAGCCATGAGCACGAAAGTTGGAGAATGGCTGTACTTCCACCTCTCTTCAGGAACCTTCCATAGATGGGGTCCAGGCTAAGTAGAGAGATTTCCAATCTCTGGTCCTCAGAGCCCTGGGATCCCACAGAGGACAATCTGCATGAGGCCACCATGGTGGGTGAGAAGCTTTGTCACTTTCTGTTTTACATAAAGGGAACCTGCCTCAGGTTTCACCTCAAAAGCCACGGATCCTTATAATCTGCCAGGCTCTTACAATTCTATTATTCAGTGGGCATTCCTCCCTTTAAAAATGACTTTCCCCAACTTTTTAGTAATCTCTTGTCATTATCCATCCTTAGCCACCTGATCCCTCTTGAGAAAAGGCAGGTATTTGAGAATCCCCGTGTGTCGTACTGTGGATTACTTTGATGTATGACACCTTCTAGGAGGTGCTTGCATTTTAAAAGGGTCCAAACCAGAATAGAACAAATAAAGATCGCTTTTCTATGAACAGAAATCCTGGCACTCCTGAGAAGATTTGGGGAGGGGGGGCAAGGGGACAGGGTATCTTGTGTAGAACTCCTAAAACGGTAACCCCAACCACCGCCTTCTGGAAAGAATGACCGGCATCAGCGATGAGATTCTGAGTCTATACCACAATTTCATCTCCGTTTTCTCAGCTGATTAACACAAGCTGCCTGGAGGTGAGCTGCTACTTTTTTCCCATCTGCATGTCCAAGATGAGGACAGGGAGGCCCTGGGTGGCTCAGTGGCTTGCCTCAGTTGGCAGAGTTAGGCCCTGACTTGAGTCTTGGGCTGTTTCCCCAGGCCTGCTCAGTGGCCTCCACCCATGTGGGAAGCCGGGCCTGCTGATTCCCCACCAGGCACAGATTTTTGAGCCTTGCATTTGCAGAAATGGCACAAGCTGGTTTTTCTGACGCTTTCTCCACGAGAATAAAGGAATGGCTGTGGCAGAGCCCTGGGCTCTCAATGAGCTCTTTGTGCAAATAAATTCCAGAGTTTTTATGGACGATGATGGCAGTGAGGACTGCTTCTCCCCCCACTCCCCACCAGTAGTCAGAAAGTTGATATTTCCGCCGCACCTGGCATTCCTCCAGAAAACTCTTGGCCATATGTTCCATTAGCTACAGACTACTGCAGACTGGATCAGCAAACTTCAGAGACTGGAGAAGAGCTAGAAAAAGCTTAGGGCAAACCAAGAAGTCCTCATTTTTAACGAGTACATTTTTCTTTCCCTGTTAAAATCCCAGGTGACATCATTTTTTAAGGTTCAAAACAAACATGGAAGTCATTCACCATAGGGAGAAAAGATTGCCTTTTCCTATTATATTGACATGGAGCAAAGCTGTTTGATTTGTACTTAGACACTCCTATCAAGACTGGCTGGTATGAGGGCAGATGTGTAATAAGATCTCAATGCATATTTGTGGAATGAGTGAATGAATGGACATGTCCTCTAATTTTAGGACCAAGAAGTCTTGATAGCACAACTAACAGAAACAACATGGTAACCTCCTCTGGGATTGTCCTTCATTACGGCTGACTCCTTGGAAACACCAGCAAATAGCTCTGAGGTTACTGTTCAGCGTTCTCACAGAGACGGTCATCACCTTGATCGTCTTAGCAGCAACTCTGAGAGCCAGAGAGCCAAGCAGGGGTATTGATGAGGTTTTGAAGTCGGGTGGAAGGCAGATTTTTCAACACAGGTTTGTAATGAAATGTTTTAGGATGGGTAAACACAGCCAGGGGAGTCAGGGGGATGGTGACAGTTTTAAAGGATTTTGCAGAGAAAATTGCCCTTCGATGCTATCCAGTGAAAGATGGGGCAGTCTGATGTTCACTTAATTGGGCTTTTCCAAGGTTATTTGCAACTTTCATCATCTTGAGCAAGAATTTCCTGGAATAGAAAGGCCTGGAATAGCAAAGTCATGTTAATGAAGATAGCAGAATAGTCCAGTCATCGTCCTCTAGACCAAAGTCCATAGGCTGTCTCCCAAAGGGCAAAGCTGGACCAGAAGCTATTTTTATGTTCATTTCTTAGTGTTGTCTGTGGCTGCTTTCATGGTGCAAATGTGGAGTTAAGTAATTATGACATCACAAAATCTGAAATAGTTACTATCGGGCTTTTTACAGAAAAAGCTTGCAACCCCTGATACAGACAGAAAGCTGTGCAGGAGTTCATGGTTCCATTTATCATGATATTGATTTATTTGTCTTTATTAAGCATCTCCAATATGGAAGGTACCTTTATAGGTGCTGAGAATATAGCACTCAACAAAACAGAACACCTGCCTTGATAGAAACAAACTGATAAAAAATATAAATGCGATAGTGACAAGGGCTCTAAAGAAAAATTAAGCATGGTGGGACATCAGGCTGGCTCAGTTGGGAAAGCACGTGGCTCTTGATCTCAGGGTCATGAGTTTGAGCCCCAGGTTAGGAGTAGAGATTAATAAAATAAAAATTAAGCATGGGAAGAAGCTGGAGGTATAGGTTGGTTAGGAGAGTGGATGGATCTCCTTGGGATGTGATAATCAAGGAGGACTTCCCTTAAGGGGTAGCATTTGAGTAAGAACCTGAATGGGGTGAAGGAATTGTGGGAAGATATGGAGAAGGCTCTCAGGAAAGACTTTTCTGCAGAGGGGATAGAGCTGTTAATGTCCAGAGCTGGAATAATCGGGCGTGTTGAGGCTAGCAAGCAGGTGCGTCCAAAGCAGGTCAAGCAGATGGCGGAGTGGGAAGAGTTGAGAGTGGAGAGGTAGCAAGGGCCAGACGAAGTAGGAGAGCCTTACTGGAAGTGACAGGGTTTGAATTTTATTCTGAATATGATGGGAGGTTCATTGCAGTGCGGGTGGGGTGTTAAGCAGGGGAGTTATGGGATCTGATTTCTGCTTGGAAGGCTCAGTCTAGGGGCACCTGTGTGGCTTAGTGGGTTAAGCGCCTGACTCTTGATTTCAGCTCAGGTCATGCTCTCAGGGTCATGAGTTCGAGCCCAGTGACCGGTTCCTTGCCAGGCAGGGAGTCTGCTTAAGATTCTCCTTCTCCCGGGGCGCCTGGGTGGCTCAGTGGGTTGAGCCTCTGCCTTCGGCTTGGGTCATGATCCCAGAGTCCTGGGATCGAGCCCCGCGTCGGGCTCTCTGCTCCTCAGGGAGCCTGCTTCTTCCTCTCTCTCTGCCTGCTTATGAGCTCTGTCTGTCAAATAAATAAATAAAATCTTAAAAAAAAAAAAAAAGATTTAAAAAATTAAAAAAAAAAAAAATTCTCCTTCTCCCTCTACCCCTCCCCAATGCCCCCTAGCTCTCTCTTTCAAAAAAAAATTTTTTTTTCATTAAAAATAAAATAAATAAAAGGCTCAGTCTGACTGCGGTCAGTCTGACCTCAGGTAGAGAATTGACTACTGAGGGACAGAGTGGAGCCAGGGATGCTACCCCAGGAGAGAAATTTTGCCTAGATTACCCGCCAGAGATCACAGATGGTACGTACACATGAGTGTGATTTGGGGCAAATTGTAAAAGCATGATTAATAAGACCTACTAGTTGGGTGTCGGGGAGGAGAGAACAAAAGAGTCCGGGATGATGGTTTAGAATTGAGAGGTGGGGTGCGCAATGATGCCGTCTGCTGATGCGGTGGAAGACTTGGAGGTGAGCCCTGGTGAAATCAGGAGTTCTGTTTGGTTCTTGTTAAATTTCACATGCATTAGACATCACATGAGGCTGTCATGTTGACAGTTGGATGGGAGTATGTGCAAATTGGAGAGATTGGGCATCAGATCTAATTTGGGACCCATCAGCATATGGAAGGTATTTAAAGCCATGGAATTTGGTGAGATCACCTAGGAAATCACTACAAATAAAGAAAAGGACCAGATTGCTAAGCCCAAGGGCCAATGGTGAGCTAGAACTGATGCTCATTGCTAGTGGGAGTTGGTAGAGCACAACTCTTCCCAATGCCCATCAGTAACAGCGGGCCCACAGCTGGAAATGAGCCATAGTGGAAATATCTGCACTGTGAACATTAATGAGCTCAGCACCCCAGGGTTTTGTTGTTGTTGTTGTTGTTGTTGTTGTTCCCCATGGAGCCAATGTTAAACATTAACCAGCACACTACTGCCTGGGACCCTCACTTGTGGAGGTCAGGAAAAGCAGGAAGAAACTGTATAAGAGATTGAGAAGCGCTATCACATGAATGAGGTAGGAGGAATAGCAAGAGAGTGTGTTCTCATCTAGGTTATTGTGTTTTTCTTATGTGGAGAGACTTCTCTATGGTCTATCTCTGCTCTCCCTTCACAAAGGCTTCAGTCCTTGGAGTTGATAGAACATATCATAACAGAACATAAATCTTTTTATTTACCTCTCCAATCTATCCTTCATCTCTAATGACTTCAACTCATCCTATGAACCCTCTTGCTCTGAGAAGCCATTATATGAAAAAAGATTTCCATGAATTTAATGGAAGTAAATTACAATACGGTCTATCTCAACCCAAACAAGATACCCAAGTGATTTCCACAAATAGAAAGATATATCCTTGAACACAAGTCTAACTAATAGAGGATAAATTGAAAGTCAATAAGTACTGTATAGGAAATGTAAATTAGTAAAGATTTATTTTAGTCATTGAGGAAGAAAAGTCTTGAGAGTGGGGGGTAAAAGAAGGTAAGTGTGAAAGGGGTCATCCTCTGGGATGTGTATTCTTCTTTAAAAAATAATTTTGCATAGTTTTTCCAACTTTTGTGTTTCATGGTTATCTGATACTCAACATGCACTTAAAAATAAGATTATAGCACTGAAAAACAGAGATAGAGCTAAAGAGAGACTAAACCTAAGATAACCTTGAAACATTTGGCAAAACTCTACATGAGTAAGGGAACTGAAGGGTCCTAGAGGATACTGTCCACTCACCCTTCCTGCCTGGCTCACTCATGCAAAGCAAAATGTCAGGGTTCCACCCAAACAAGGTACACAAAGGTGTTATCTGACGAGAAACTGTTGTGCCAAGTGAATTGGTGGGTACGTCTTTGCCTAAAACTATCATGTCAAAAGAGCTGTTCTTAAAGAGTATATAGTCATTGTGTTTCAGGTGTAAACTTGTGACATAAAAATGTGCAAAAAAGTGCTAAAACTTTCCAACACCATGTGCTAAACAGTTATTCACAGGACAGTGGTTACAGAAGGCTACTCGGGTTTCGATTCTGCTGTCCAAGAAGAAAGCTCTCTCTTGGAGTGCCTTGGGGGTCCTCAGTCAGCTAAGCGTCTGACTCTTGGTCTTGGTCTGCTCTGGCCTTGACTCTGGTCTCGACTCTTGGCTCTGGTCTTGATCTCTGGATCGTGGGATCGAGCCCCAGGGTGGGCTCCTCCATCAGTGGAGAGTCTGCGGGAGAGTCCTTCCCTCTCCCTTTGCTCCACCCCCAGCTCTCATTCTCTCTCTTTCTCTAAGTAAATAAATGAAATCTTAAAACAATAAAAAGGGGAAAGCTCTCTCTGCTGTACGGACAGCAGGAGCACCTGACCATTCCTGAAGAAGACTAATATGTTCTGCTAGTATGTTCTGCTTTTGAAAGACTTCAGCCTCCCGGAACCCCTGTGATCCTTACCATCATTATTACAGGCACTGTTTATTTAGAATCTAATGTATATTAAGGGAAGATTGTTTAGCCTCCTGTATGCAGGGGAATAAACCGAGTATCAGGAAAGGAAGTAATGCAAGAAGGGTGTCTAAGGCAGCTTCTTCTGAGCAACCAGATTTAGAAAGAAGGTGAAATCTTTAAATAATGGCCTCTTTAATTGTGTGACCAAAATACTTGTCCATATGCTTCTTGACATTATACACGCTGCTTCAGCAGCAGGGAACCAA
The DNA here is from genome assembly GCF_010015895.1 of Lontra canadensis. Lineage (NCBI taxonomy): Eukaryota > Metazoa > Chordata > Mammalia > Carnivora > Mustelidae > Lontra > Lontra canadensis. The sequence goes on along the minus strand of NW_022631025.1, from coordinate 16,211,780 downwards.
TAGAGCAGAACATATATTTAGTAAGAATAATGAAAATAGAAGGCTACCAGGAAGGCATATTGTTAGTAAAATGCTCCTGTCAGCCTGTCCCAAGAAGGACAAAGGCAATTAGAGAGTACATTTTATGTTGGTTTTCTGGACCAAACTGGCAGTTATGGGCTCTGCTCAGGGATGCTGGGAGACTCAGGCTACAGCACAAAACCAGAGGTGCCTGGTTGGCTCAGTCGGAAGACCGTGGGACTTTTGATCACAGGGTGGTAAGTTCAAGCCCCACCTTGGTTCGAGAGATAAAAAAAATAACTTTAAACAAAAACAGCAACAAAAAGATCACAAAACTCGTACTTGATAGGATAGAAATTCACACACAGCTCTCTGGCACCAAACAGGGTTCCATTGCAATGGGCAGCCTCTTGCCTCCTCCACACAACCCACACCCAGAGCTTGGTTTCTCCCTTTGTGGTGGTGACGGCATTTCCCAAGCTGGAATCCCAAGCCCCAAGAGCCCTGGCCCCTTTTCCTTCTCTGCTACACTTTTTCTTCCACTTCAGCTTCATGTTTTGCTTTAGAGAGGAACCTCAGCCAATACCCAGAAATCTCCACATTCTGCTCCATGGAATTCTCAACAGAAGACTGCAAAGTTTCCTAGTTGGGTGGAGAAGTCTCAGACGGGAAGGAGATGCCATGATCCTTTCCCTTTCCCCACTAGCCCTGCCATTGACAACACAAACAGTATTGTCTCTGTCAACCATGAGGATTATGGTTATTACTGGTATTATTTCTGACCTCCTCTGGATGTTAATTCGCACTGTGTGATTTCCCTGCTCCTCCCAACCTCTAATTCTCAGCAAGTTGAAGGGCTTGCTGGCCACCAGCAGTAATACCAGAAAGAGGAAAAGCCAGTGTTTGCACTATGTCAAAAGTTTGATGTGTCATGGAGTGTCTAGGTTTGAGACTGGGTTTCCCTTTCCTTCTATCAACTCTTCCCACCAACTTGTTTCCCTGGGATGCCACATTTATCATTTCCCTGGAGTAGAAGGCTCAAAGTTTGCAAAATACAGGGCTGTCTAGGTGGAAATACCTGGAAGAAGCCCCAGACAGAAATCAGAAGCCAGAGTTGGCAGATGTTGGCTGCAGCCCACATGCAGCAAGAGGAGCTGACAGGTCCCTTGAGAAGCCAACATGCCAGAAAGACCGCCATTTTTCCCCTGGGAGGAGCCTATGCAATATGGCGGCAAGAGAGTCCGAGAATAGACCCACATTTTAATCCTGGCTCTTTTACTTTGATTAATACACTTGTTCATCTATTCCTTCAGTAAATGTTTATTGAGGAGCCTCGTTCTGAATCTTGAAGATATAATGAGGAGCAACAAAAGATCTTCACCCTCAAGAAGGCTAAGACGAAGAGTATATCAGATGTGTGGTGTTGGTCAATTGACTTGAGCTCTAAGATATTTAAAGGATAAATGATACCTTTGTCACAGGTGAATATTGAAATGATATATGTAAACTGTTTTTTAGAAGATGCCTGGGTGATGCAGTCAGTTGAGCAAATGACTCTTGGTTTCAGCTGAGGTTGTGATCTCAGGGTCATGGGATCAAGCCCTGCACCCTGCCTAGTGCTTGTTGCAGAGTCTGTTGGAGACTCTCTCTCCTCTGTTCCTGCCTCCCATGCTTTTGCTTTCTCTCAAAATAAATAAGCCAATTTTTTAAAAAATTAAAATAATGTCGTTCAGTGTCTGGGACATGGTAAGCAGGGAATAAACTCTAGCCATTATTACTATGTGTATACCTCCCCCATTCCCTTAGGTCCCAAAGTCCTCCTTCTGTTAAGCTAACCACCCCTAAAAATGTCATTAGCTTTGACAAGCAATGGTATTCCAGACTTGGTGTTTGTGATCCTATGGACCTGGGTTGGAAGAATTCACTAACACTGGAGCCCAAGGTACACTGAGGCCATACTGGACACCTCCAACCAGGGTAGAAAAGCAACCATGAAGTGGAGGAGGTTGTTTAAATTGTTTAGGCAGAAAATACTACAGAAGCTAGTCAGGGAAGTGCAAAGTTGTTCAGAATTCTCAAGAGTAGGGATGAATCTAGAAGACAGACACTATATACTTCTGTAGTTTTCTTACACTGCATTTTAAGACCTTTGAACTTTTTGAAAACCCTCTTAGATTTACCATGAAATCCAGCAAACGCATGGTTAACAGTGGTGTCCATCAAAGATGGAATTTCCCAGTTTCTTCTAAGGTGCAGCGTGACCTTAAGTTTAAGTAAATGTTTATGTATAAGTTTCCAAAAGTTAGTTGGCATCGAGATTAATCTGGAAGGAGAAAAGGGAGATTTTTATTTTACGTTATAAAATAGATCCTAGAGTGGGTTGTTTTGTTTTTGGGTTCCCCCACGTGCCCCCTCCCTACTTTAAACATTCTTTGGTGCAGAGGTGAAACAAACATGCCTTTATATCTACCAATTGAGTAATCTGATCTTCAGCCAAAAATGTAACTGGCTCCTAATAACCAGGTATGATGCAAAGAATGTACCTTGAAGGTTATTCTACACATATACGAGTCAATGGGCTAGTTGTGTAAGTCCTATGAATTTTCCAGTAAAGAAAACAGCCAAAGCAAAAAGGAAGCTTTTGTTGCAGAAACCTCCCACCGAATTAGAAACAGACTCATTTGATATTGTGTTTATCTGGGAACTATCTGGTCAAATCCAGTCTCTTCCTGTCCTGTGAGGAGCTGTGAAGGGGGTGGGGTGTCACTCAGGACATCCTTGCCCTAAAGGGAACATGGGGCAGAATGCAAGACTGTCTTCATGTGTCAGGGGCTCGCACAACCTCACAGGTTTCGATGGAAGAAATCTGACTCATGGGTTTAAGAAATTTGACCTCCACATTCAGTTGTAAACTTTAATTGCTCTCTCTAAAGCTTGTGAAATGTCTTTGTTATCTGACATTTAGAAATGATTCCTTAGAATTATGAATTCTAAGTTGACTGAAATTAAGTCTATTCGTTGCTATGAAGGTTTAAGAACTTGGTTTAACAAGGCAAGTGCCCGGAAACAGTATTCTACAACTAAATTCCTTTCTTATCTTCAAAGGTTTTGATTCTGGGAATCCACCAAACTAAATTCACAGACCTTTGGGATAACAGCTTACACAATCAATTAGCTGGGACCTCATATAATATGTTACAGTTTTAAGTAGTGTCAGTGTGGGGAGACTGCGTTGATGGGCACAAACATTCTCTGTTTTGTTGGATTACTTAGCTGTTAATGTCTATCTGAAATACAGAACTAATTTCTTGTTTTCTAAGTCTGGTAGTTATTGTCAGGGATCATTGTTCCTGTGTGTGCTGCCCATCTCCAACAGAACCAGTGATTTTTCTTTTGTATTGTAGTTCCTCCTAATTGAACAACAATAGAAGATTTATGCTTGTATGGATATCTGTGATCCTTCGACTTACACAAAATGGAGAGTTTTCATTAACTGGAGGGGGGAAATATGGAGATCTCACCATGAAAGAAGGAAAAAAAGGTATCAGGAGATGTAGTAGTTTCTGCTACTGTGAATATTCAATTTCTACTCTTCCCCTCTTCCTAATAAGACTTAAATTCTGGGGGCGCCTGGGTGGCTCAGTGGATTAAAGCCTCTGCCTTCGGCTCAGGTCACGATCTCAGGGTCCTGGGATCGAGCCCCGTATCGGGCTCTCTGCTCAGCGGGGAGCCTGCTTCCTCCTCTCTCTCTCTCTCTGCCTGCTTCTCTGCCTACTTGTGATCTCTGTCTGTCAAATAAATAAATACAATCTTTAAAACACACACACACACACACACACACACACAAAAACCAACTTAAATTCTGTTCGGGTCTCTCACCATCAAAGAGGGTGCCTCTATCCCCAGCTTAGAATTAAATCTGAGACTACAAACTTCTTAGACTGTAACTCAGAAAAAAACAAACTCCACTTGGCAACCCAGCACACACATAAACATTCTCTATGCTTTTTATAGAAAATTGAAGAAATGCTTAAAAAAACAATATCCACCTTTACAATGTGCATTATACTTTGATATGTTTCTTCTATTTTCTTTCTTTTTTTAAACATGATTCTGACCCACTAAATTTGATTTCTCAACCCACTAATAGGTCATGAGGCAAGTTTTAAAAACTATCTGCCATGCCAGCTCTACTCCTCTTGGCAATGACCTCTTTCAGGCTTAGTGACCCATTTATGTGCATGAGACATAAGGGAAGTCTGGCAGAGATTTTTTTCTTGAAAAATTGCTTCACTTTTAGAATCAAAAGGGTGCATTATACTGAGTTTATGGATTGGAAGAAATTTTGGAGCCAAAGAGAAAATTAATCTCAAAATATTTCCTTGACAAATATTTAATGTCAGACTCTACAAGACGTAGAAATCAACCTCAGCACTGTCCTTGTTGAGCTCAAAGTCGGTCAGGTTAGATAGACCTCCAACAGATAATTCCAAATGTGAGAGTGTAATAAGCAAGAGAAAGAACAGGATATAATGGGAACATATAATAGGAGTATGGAAATCAGTGTGAATTGAAAATGCCCCAGGAAGTGGCATTTAGATGGAGATTTGAGGCAGGAGTCATCAAGGCAAGGGGTTGCGGGTTCAAGAGCTCATTAGGATACTTGAGTAAGAAGATAAACTAAGTGAAAGAGGGGGGAAAAAAAGAAAGTTATTTTGTTACAGGTGACCTAAAATACCAGTGACCAGGCTAGAGCAGACATTTTGAGGCAGTCACCTTGATAGGATTTTTTTTATTAAGGGAAAATTTTGAAACTTCTGTTTTGACAAAAATGTGTAGATTTTAAAATTACTGTTTTATTACCAGTTAAGTATGCAATAGAGCTTCTCTACCCCGACCCTGTTGTTCTCAGTCAGCGGCAGTTTTGCCCCTGGGGGGACATTTGGCAAAGTCTGGAAACATTTTTTGTGCTCACCACTGAAGGGGGGTTTGCTACTGGAATCTAGAGGGCGGAGACCAGTGACGGTGTTAAACATCCTACAGTGCCCCTCCTGGGGTCCCCCACTCACCCCGCACAACAAAGGGTTGTCTAACACCCAATACCCTTAGTGTGAAGGCTGAGAAATTCTGTTCCCCTCCATCCCTGTGTGCCTGGCTTGTACAATTTTCTACCCAGAAATTCAAATTATTGGAGACTTACATTTTCAGCTGTATTATTCAAATTATTTATGAGTGAATATATAGTATTTGGAACAATACGAATTTTTAAAAAAGCTATTAGAACCAATTCAGCTTCTAAAACTATGTTACTTGTCATTCAGAAAAATCTATCATAGAAGTTTATAGATCATTTTAGTGTGATCATTACTCCATTTAAAGAAAACCCCTACACATTTGACTGACAATTATTAGTAGAATAAGGAGTCATTTTTAGCCAAAATTTCCTTCTCTCCTCTGTACCCCTGTACGTCTCCCAGGGGGTTCTAAATACATATTTATTACACATCAAAATAAGGAAGGCTACAATAAGAAGTATACATTTTTAAGCTTTACTAATGGAAAGTGATTGCCATTATTAGGGACACAAATATAGTTGTTTGATTGATGTGCGGCCCACAAAGCTAGGGAGCTCCATGTAGCCGCCCTTTTGGGGCCAGCAAGTGTGGTGACCTTGTTTTCCTCTATTTGTGATCTCTTTGTTGGGGTCTGATGGCCTACTCATTCTTCCCCCACCCTGTCCAGATGCCTGCCTATATGGGACCTCCAGGATGAGGTCAGCAATGCAGAAAGTCTCAGGGAGAAAGTATCAGTGAGAAAGACCGCCTCTCTCACCTACTACGTGACAATTAATGGTTGTTTTAGTTGTTTGATAGGCTGCTTATGGTAACCCCAAATCATCGCAACCACATCAACATCATGTTGGGCTAGAAAGTAAGTAAATGCTCAAAATGGGACAACAGGTGGGCACCTGGGTGGCTCAGTTGATTAGGGATCCGACTTTTGATCTTGGCTCAGGTCATGATCTCAGGGTCATGAGATCGAGCCCTGCCTTGGGCTCCAAGTGAACATGGAATCTGCCCAAAATTCTTTCTCTCGCTCTCTGCCCTCCACCCTGCTGTGTGTGCATTCTCTCTCTCGATCTCTCTCTCTCTCTCAAAAAAAAAAAAAAAAAAAATGAAGCCAGCTTGAAGGGGCTCTCACTGGTCAAATGTGGGATAATTTGAGCATAAAAATAAAAATAAGAGTGGGTGCCTGGGTGGCTCAGTGGGTTAAGACTCTGCCTTTGGCTCGGGTCATGGTCTCAGGGTCCTGGGATCGAGCCCCGCATCCGGCTCTCTGCTCGGCAGGGAGCCTGCTTCCCCCTCTCTTTCTGCCTGCCTCTCTGCCTTCTTGTGATCTCTCTCTGTGTGTCAAATAAATAAATAAAATCTTTTTAAAAATAAAATTAAATAAAGTGTTATAGAACCTATGAGTTCATAATGATACATTATTTTAAAACATATATGGAGTCGGAGAGGACAAAGAGAAGGCTCTTTTTTACCGAAAAATGCCAATGAATGTAAATAATACTGCTGAATGAGAAAATAACCATTTTTCAATAGCTGATTCAGCCAATAATTATCAATAAATGTTAAAACTTTTGAAAAAGTTGTGGAGAAATTGGATACTTAGATTATCACACATAATATTACTTGTTAATTACACAGGCTAAAATACCTTTACAAAGAAGAAACACGGCAAACATTACCAAATTTGTTATCAGAAATGATAGGACAAACGGACACTATGTGCCTCATGATCTAATAAACAAAATAACCTAGGTGGCTGTTGCAGAATAAAGCATTTGTCTGGTCTTGGTCCCTGGTTGCTGGCATAGAGCAACGAAAGCCCTTGACTTTTCCAGAGTGACAGAGGCGTCCTTGATACTTAAGAACCCCTTGGATCACACCTGAGTTTACCCTAACAAGGTGACTTGTGATGGGCTCCTGTATAGCTTCAGGATGGGGGCTGGTTACCAGGAAGAGCAACCACATGATTAGAGGATCAAGACGTTGAGACAGCCCATTTTCTGGGGAAGGAAAGAGGGCTGGAGACTGAGTTTAATCCTGTGGCCAACAATTCAATCAAGCATGGCTACATAATGAAACTTCAACCAAAAAATCTCGACAATGAACTTCAGTGACCTTTCCTGGCTGGTTGAACACATCAATGTCCCAGGACCAGGCACAGAAGCCCTGCGTTCAAGACCAGCCCTCACCCTGTAGGTCTCCTCATTTACCTGTTCCTACGTTGCATCCTTTATAATGAAATTATAATAACAAGTATTGTGAAGGGGAGCAGAATTTTCCATCTCAAATTATGCCTCTTTGGCTTAAGGATTATACTGAGCTGGTTACTTTCTTAAAAACACAGACTTGGGAGAATCTCTGAACACCAAGTAGCAGTTACCCTTTTGTAAGAGATGCTTATATGTATAAAGGAAATCTCCATTTGTAAGGGCGGCCCCCTCTCTACCAGAGGAGAAGGAAGACTAAATCTCTAGAAACTCTTACCAATGGAGAAGGCAGAGACTTAGATCTCCTTAACAACCTTACCCTGTTTCCCGTGCTTTGCTTGATAACCTCCCATAGCTGGTACCCCCACTTCCTCCATCTTCATTAGTTCTTTAGCTAGAGATAATAGTTAAGATGATGGCTTGGGCCATTTTGGGGAATTACTTAATTCTGGGTCTCTCCTGTGTATACAGGAGGTGCACATGTTATTAAACATCTGTTATTTTTTTGTTAACCTTTTATTATGTGTGTGTGGGAGGAAAGGAGGGTCTTGGCCAAGAACCTAGAAGGGTAGAAGGAAAATTATTTTTCCTTCCCGACAACAGCACTTTTCTGAGTTCTGTGAGACATTAGAGTGAATTATTGAATTTAAGGGGGTCTTATGAACCCTTGAATTTACAGCCAGTTGGTCAAAGTGTGGTTGGCTTGGGGATCCCTTGAATTTACAGCTGACATTTGAAGTGAAGGCAGTTTTGTCGGGGACTGTCCCCTCTACTTGTGGGGTCTATGCTAAATCCGGGTGGTTAGGATCTGTAACTTAATCTCAAATGCTTCAGCAAAACCAGACTAGTGTACAGAGTGGGAGAGAGCAAGAAACGAAGGAAAATATGAACCAGTGGTGAATCTAGGTGAATGGCTGTTCTTTGGGAATTTTTAAAATAAAAACGTTGGGAGAAATTAGAGCTTCAAGTAGGCTACCTCAAAATGTCCCCTGCATCAGGGGCACCTAGGTGGCTCAGGTCATGAACCCAGAGTCGTGGGATCAAACCCCGCATTAGGCTCCCTGATCAGTGAGAAGTCTTCCTCTCCCTCTGCCCCTCACCGCACTTGTACTCTCTCTCTCTCTTGCTCTCTTGCTCTCTCTCTCTAATAAATAAATTAAATATTTTTTAAAAGTCCTCTGCATCAAAAGGTTATGTCAAGCATAACACTGTGAATGTACTTAATGCCACCAAATTACACACTTAATGTGAGTTAAAATGGTAAATTCTATGCCGTGTGTATTTCACCGCGCTGAAAAACACTATGTCAAAATCTCTCCATCAGATCTTCTCTCCTCCATGCAGTGGGGGTGGGGGGTGGGCAACAAGGTTGAAGGCCATCGGGTGCCAAAGTCCTGTGTGACTGTCACAGGTGGGCCAGGAAATGAAGTTGGAGAGAGATAGGCAAGAGACCAGGCAGGCAGGGCCTCCTCGATGTAATGCCTTTCAAAGGATCAGGCAGCTGACTAACAGGATGGGAGCACTGCTTTGCTAGATGATTCCCACCTGGCACCAATGCAGGCTGCTGCAGCCCTAGCGTCCCATCTCCTGGACGGCATAGGGGCTGATCTTAACGACAGTGATCTCCCTCTGACTCCTAGCTGACATTTCTAGGCGAGTGTAAGAATATTCCTCTTTCATTTTCTTCACTTGGCCAGGAGTGGGTTGATGTTCCCCCTCTCTTAAAGAAATCAGCCCTATCCACTAACGTTTGCCTCCTATAATGCGAATGACATGGAGAGAGCAGAGGACAAACACAGAATCTAGGGGAAATGCACTTTTCTGAAAATCTGGTGGGTTTTTATTTTCCTTCGTTTTTTATCTGAAAACCCACATTTCGGCAGCACCTCCCCATCTAGGAGGAACTGGTGCCCCCAGGGTGGGAGTTGGCGGGACACTGGTGGGAGGATTAGGTTGACTCTGTTGACTTCGGTGTTTTCTGAATATAACAGCCCGCAGGACTGAGCTCCCTGGTCCTGAATCCCACACAAACAACCTGGGTTTGGGATTTGGGAAACAAATTTAAAAAATCCTTAGTGTGGGTGCACAGGAACTTCTAGAAAACCATAGCTTCCTACTTGTAAGAAAACTTGTTTTGAGTGTATAGTTGGTATCTTTCTTTTCAAAGTGACAAATCCATTGTAGAAAGCAATTTGATAGTTCAATTAAAAGAGGCCGTCATTAAATTATCCGGCGAATGACTAAACCTAGCCAACTTACAGGAAGTGTTCCAGTCTTAGCGAAACGGCTGATTTGGATAGAAACCAGTGTAGTCAGGAGGGGCTGTGAGTGAGGGAAGAGGAGAGAAGCTGCTGGAAAAAACCAGAGGACAGCACATCCATTAGTCACAGTGGGCAAAGCGCCTGGGCCCCATAATATTTTAGAAAACCACACAAATGATTTTATTTCTTTCAAAATCAGAAGAAAAAAATGAACATATTATAATGAATCCAGCTCAATTATCTTCACCTTTACACTCATGAAGTTGTACAATGTCATTTTAATTTTTTTTTTTTTTTTTCTGGAGGAAGGTGGCAAAAGGGTTGAAGGCCAGCCAAAGTCCTAACAGGCCCAGTGGTTACTAAATATGTTGGCTCCAAGACCTAAGAAAACATGATCTTAATGTCCTCAGTTACATTAGCACTGATAATGCTCACTGACTTCGCCCGCCGGGTGGGCCCCATCCACAGCGCTGCGGGATCTCAGCACCCATCTCGAAGTTTCCGTGGCTATTTCTGGAGCCCCTTTCCACTTGCTGGGTCACGGGGCTGGATTTGTTAGTGCTACCCCATTATTAATTCCAGTGCCAAGAAGCCACATCAGGAAATGTCACACCAATGTGACAGTGTTCCACTGGCATCTCCTTCAGGTCTTCTGTCCAGTGCTGTTCCCTTACTCTTCACCCCCTGAGGTGCCCAAACAGCATGGCTGACACTGGAGCCGCCTCCACACCTTGCTGTAAATGAGCAACTCCGGTTCGTTACTGGTCTCTGTGCCTGCGCAAAGAAACAGTGGTCACCTGCCGGCCCCTCCCTCTTTGTTCTTGTCTCTTGTCCTAGGCATCCGGAAACATTTCCCCCCAAAGTTTCCATCCCTTTATGAAAGTATACACATACCATGTGTTAACTATACTGGTGTTAAAAATAACAATAATAAAATTTTTTTAATTAAAAAAAAATCTACACCCACTTTAGTGCTGACCCTACAACACTGATATTTGTTTTTTTATTACATGTATTATTTTTATTATATTTATATTTATTTATATTATTTATACATATATAAATATATATTTTTATATATTATATTATATTTATTACATTTGTTATTTTTATTATATTTTCTTCTATATATAGTCAAAGCCAAATATTTCAAAAATAAATATCGACTTTCAAATATTTCAAAAGCAAACATAGACACATCTAGGAAACAAACCTTTACCAACATTATTAATACAGTATATGATTTCTCTAATATGTCTTCTTTTTGGCACTTATTTTAATTTTGATCCATGATCTGTAACGGAGGATGTACAACTGATGGTTCTAGACCCACAGCAAAGAAACAGGGCAAATATCCGGCTGGATGTTGAACTCAAGTGACAGAGTAGCTTTGGGTATCTTCTAAGAAATGGCCCAAGAAAGCAGGGCGAAGACAAATCAATAATCTGAGATTGCTGGAAATGCTCTTACTAATGACATATGCTCTAGCTGTCCCTGCCCTGCGGCCCGGGGAAGCCAGCGGTGTGGGGGCACGTTCTCAGGCAGGTGATAGGGCTCCGACCCCTTGACCCCTTGCCTCCTCAGCCATCAGAGCAGCGCACATTCTTCCTGGAGACCCTGAAACAGCTTGGAAGGAATGGATGCAGCCCTTTCCAAGCCAGGACTTTCCCTTTAGTGGCACTTCAATTGGTTGGTTGAACTATTAGGGCAAGGAAGGCTGAAGGTTCTGCAAGATAGAGAGTAGGGCACAAGAAGGATTTTTTTTTTTTTAATATTGAGTATCTGTCCCATCTAGCACATTCTCCGAGTTACATGAATCTTTTTTTTTTTTAAGATTTTATTTATTTATTTGACAGACAGAGATCACAAGTAGGCAGAGAGGCAGTCAGAGAGAGAGAGGAGGAAGCAGGCTCCCCACTGAGCAGAGAGCCCCATGTGGGGCTCGATCCCAGGACCCTGAGATCATGACCTGAGCCGAAGGCAGAGGCTTTAACCCACCAAGCCACCCAGGTGCCCCAAGAAGGATTTTTTTTTTTAACCCTAAGCTATCCATAACACCACAGAAATAGATTGATTATAACCATTGGGTGATGTGATTGAGGGAACTTGGTCCCTTGTTATTTTAAGTATTTAACTTCTGTGTAGATGTTAACGGTATCAGGGACGAGGGGTGCCTGGGTGGCTCAGTGGGTTAAGCATCCCACACTTTTTTTTTAAAGATTTTATTTATTTACTTGACAGACAGAGATCACAAGTAGGCAGAGAGGTAGGCAGAGAGAGAGAGGAGGAAGCAGTCTCCCTGCAGAGCAGAGAGCCTGATGCGGGGCTCGATCCTAGGACCTGGGGTCATGACCTGAGCTGAAGGCAGAGGCTTTAACCCACTGAGCCACCCAGGTGTCCCAAGCGCCCCATTCTTGATTTCGGCTCCAGTCATGGTCTCAGGGTCATGAGATGGAGCCCCGAGTCAGGCTCCACACTCAGCGGGGGGTCTGCTTGAGATTCTCTCTTCCTCTCCCTCTGCCCTGTCTCCTGCTTGCAAGCCCTCTAAATAAATAAATAAATAAAATCATCAACAACAAAAAAGGTATTAGGGATGACATGTGATATTAGCTGATATGATTTCCCACATGCAATTTTTTGTGCCACAGAAGTTACAGCAACTCCCTTCCTACCAGGCTCCAAGCCAAATATTTCAAGGTTCAGGAGCGGTACGCGGAAGATTACAGTGGTCTTCGAGTGATGCAGGAAAGAGAAGAAGACCTCACCTGGGGATTCTAGGCCAAGATGAAAGGCATTTCAGAAGAGCGAGGACTCCCTGTCCTTATTGGGAATTGGAAGGATCGTCTCCTTGTGAACTAACTTCAGCCAGTTTGGTCATATCCAACTTTCAGGCTGTCTTCGCTGGAAAATAGTAGCCACTAAAGAAGTTTGAGAAAGTGAGATTTAACTACACCCTTATATACTGTCAGGTCACAGAAAGCAATCACAGGCCAAGCTCTGCCCCGCAGACAGACGTTTATGACACCCACATGGGCTGGCGGTCATCAACGAGTGGATACTGTCCTGTTAGCTCGATGAGATTCTAGCTCTGTCCCTCTCAGGGGGACTCCATCGCACGCACACTGCCGGAAATGTTCACAAGCCGCCGACTCCAGGGTCTATGGCTTCTAGCTGCTCTCACTCAGAAATCTTGCTCTGTAAGAGAGGGATAGTTGAGCAACTACCCAGGGATCAAGACAAATTTTAGGTTTTCCCAAATTCTTACCCTCTGTGGATATGAGGGGTCTCTTTAAGGTGTTTTCAGCTCTCCTATTTTGAATCCCTTTAACATCCCCCAATGAGGTCTCATTTCTAAGAATCGTCATGCTAAATAATTCAGTTTATTAATAAACTAAATTACTAGTTTCTCCAATAAAGTCCCTTTCTGACATCCCCTGTGCTAATTAGCAAAATGCTGCTTTGATGAAGCCACCTCTGGACTGTAATTGTTTCTGATTTAATCCTAGTTGATCACACCTTGCCTGTGCCTTTTGGGTTACCTCCTAGGTTTTGGCTTAATCTGGAAAGTGGATACAAAATGGCACAGTGTATATGCTGAAGTATTTAATTCAATTCAATTCAATTTAATTTAATTATATATATATATATATATATATATATATATTTTTTTTTTAAGATTTTATTTATTTGACAGGCAGAGAGGCAGGTGGGCAGGTGTGGAAGGGGAAGCAGGCTCCCCTCTGAGCAGAGAGCCCAATGTGGGACTTGATCCCAGGACCCAGAGATCACCACCCAAGCAGAGAAGGCAGAGGCTCAACCCACTGAGACACCCAGGCGCTCTTTATTTTATATTTTTTTATTAGAGATTTTATTTCTTCATGTGAGAGAGAGCACATAGGGAGAAGCAGACTCTCCTGAGCAGGGAGCCAAACGCAGTGCTCGATCCCAGGACTCTAAGATCATGACCTGAGCCAAAGGCAGATACTTAACCAATTGAGCCACCCACGTGTCCTGCTATGCTGAAGTATTTTAAAATAAACCATAGCCTAACCCTGCAACATGGTGGCATCTCCATGGGTCCCAATGCCATGATCTGCACTTAGAGCGCCCTGCGATCACACACAAATGCCAGAAAACCACTGGGAGCTGAAGGTCAGCCTAGGACTGAGAGAACAAGACCCAGAAATGAGCTGATGACATCTTCATTCTCAATTATTGGCAGTGTCATAAGAGTCCATGAATTTACAACCAATTGAGAGGGAAGGAGATTAGGAAGAAAAAAACTCTGGAAAAAGGCACATCCTTAATGGGATATCTATTTAAGAATCTAGAAAAATCAATAGGCTACTCACAGAATTTAAAACTTTCTTAACATAATTAACAAAATTAAATGTTTCTTTCAAATGGAAATGAGAGCTGTGATCTTGTACACAAAGCTGACTTCAAATGGAAGTTTTATTTTTGTACCCCTGACTTTTTGTGGACCAATGGGACTATGAGGTTACATCTGTTACAGTGAAATTGCATGTTTTGGCAGAGAGTCAACATTGGCTCAGACTCCCTTAAAGTCAGAGTCACGCATGACGAGTGAGTGCATCTATTGCGTCTGACACGAGTCCCAGCAGCAACTTGGGAGGGAACCTAACCTTGGACGTGAAGTTAGGACTGTAGCGTCAGAAGAAATCTGGATGAGGAGGGTTTATGGAGTGATCCGGCTCCAACAGCCAGGATAGAGAGACCTCTTCTGCCAAACATGAGATGGAAAAAGGAGTGGGTAGCGGTGCTAGGCTCTGAAACCATCTACTGAAATGTTTATTTCTATTTTCTGGCCAATTCATCTTCGGTTATCAAGGTGTTTTTGAAAATTCCAGTCATACGAAGGGAGAGCAAGAAAGGCAATTTTGTTTCTGTCTGCATGAGAGATTTAGAAGGAAAATGGTGCTCTCGGGGTACCCGTTGGTTGACAGTGCAGTAATGAGGAGATCCCCCAAGAGGGGAGTGAAACTCAGGGGCACAGATGGGTCCTTCTGATCTGCCAAATCTTTCCAAATAGAGAACATTTATTTTGTCCTTTCTTAAAATTATATAAGTAATATGTGTTCACTGTAGAAACGTTTGAGAGTCCAAATAAAATATTTTTAGGGGCACCTGGGGGTTCAGTCAGTTAAGTGCGTCTGAATCTTGATTTTAGCTTAGGTCATGATCCCAGGGTTGTGAGACTTGAGCCCAGAATTGGGCTCCATGCTCAGCAGAGTCTGCTTGTCCCTCTCCTTCCCCTTGCTCGCTCTATCTCTCAAATAAAATCTTTAAAATGTATATTTAAACGAAGTCATTTGTAATGTCCCCGCCCAGTGATAACCACTGTCAACATTTTAATGTGCATCTTTATCGATCTGTTGGTATACATGTATATATATGTGTGAATATCTCTAAACTGAGATTGCACTGTATATACTCTTCTGTAATCTGCATTTATTTGACTTATACTGTGGACCTCTTTTCACATGAATAAATGCTTGTCTACTCCAGTGCCCCTCAAGCGTGAGCATGCATCAGAATCAGTAGAAGAGCTGAGTAAAGACAGGCTGTTGGTCTCCATCCACACCCTACCCTCAAGTTCAGCAGTCCTGGGGGGAGAGGGGAAGGGTATGGAGGCAGGGCAGCCGGGGGTGCAAAAACTTGAATTTCCAACAAGTTGATGCTGATGCTACTGGTCTGGGCAACACATTTTGAAACCTGTGGTCCACACCACCACATTAATGAATGTCGAATATTTCATCATGTGGATGAATGGATTTATGCAGCTGTTCTCCTTTATTTGGGTATCGAGATTATTTAAAATGTCAACGATGCTGGGATAAATATCCTTAGCGCTAAACCTGTACTTTGTTTTCATGAAACAAAATAGTCTTTTTTCTTTTTTTTTTTTAATTTACTTATTTGATAGAGAGATCACAAGTAGGCAGAGCAGCAGGCAGAGAGAGAGGGGGAACCAAGCTCCCTGCCAAGCAGAGAGCCCCATGTGGGGCTCGACCCCAGGACCCTAAGATCATGACCTGAGCTGAAGGCAGAGGCTTAACCCACTGAGCCACCCAGGGCCCCTGAAACAAAATAATCTTAATGAATAGGAATTTAAGGCTGTCTCAAAGCTAGATTTCATAAATCGAAAATTGAGTATAAAGCAATCAAATTAAAAAATAGTTAAAAGTTCTAACAAAAGAGTTAACAGAAGCATAAAGTAAGAGAAACCTAAGTCTCACTCATAATGAAATTCCAGTCAAGTCATCAGTTTTTCCACCTAGCAGATTAGATCTTTTTTTAAAAAGTACATACTATTAAACCTATAGCAGTATTGCTAGAAATCCTGTGGATATGTTTTGAACTGATTACCAAAATATACAAAAGTATTTACTGAAGCATTCATTATCTCCTATAGGAAAAGACTGGAAACAACCTAAAAGTCCTTTAACAGGAGAGGCTCTTTAAACAAATTCTATTTTATCCCTGCTATATAACCCTTAAAAGCAATGATGCACACTGTTATCAAAACATATACAAACTTACCAACAAGTAAAAAGAACAAGGTACAGAACACTTCCTAGAGTAGAATTCCTTTTATATAAACAAATACAAGCATATATATGTTTACATGGAAGTATACATAGAAGTTTCTGAACTTGTTCAAGGTCATGTTTTCCAGGTGAGGAGGTGAGAGAGTAACAAATATGGACATGGGAGTGCAAAGGTCAAGTAACTAACACACACTGGGGTGGGGAAGACTTCCGATGCAGCCCCGCCTGTTTGATCCATATCTTTTTTTTTTTAAGATTTTTATTTATTTATTTGACAGAGAGAGATTGCAAGTAGGCAGAGAGGCAGGCAGAGAGAGGGGGAAGCAGGCTCCCCGCTGAGCAGAGAGCCCTGTGCCGGGCTTGATCCCAGGATTCTGGGATCATGACCTGAGCTGAAGGCAGAGGCTTTAACCCACTGAGCCACCCAGGCGCCCCTGTTTGACCCATATTTTAATGGATGACCCAAATTTCAAAGTCTGTGAGATTTCAAATGTCGAAGTGCTTGAGAATGTGATTTTTTTTTTTTTTTTGGCACTATCAACAACTTCTTCTAATGTTCAGCAATACATCGTAGCAGATTTATTCCTAATGGCTCCAAAGTGGAAGCAAACCCAATACCCATCAACAGCAGATTGATCAACGGTTAGGTATTCATGCAGTGGAATTCTACACGGTAATTAAAAACAGCAGCTACAAGCTACAAGCTGCTGTTGCCTGCAAGTGATATGGAGAGAGCTCACAGACGTCACACCGAGCGAAAGAAGCTAAATATAAAAGAGCTCATATGTCTGTATGTTCAAGGACTGACAACTAACCTGGGTAGGAGCCATTAGAACAGAGGCGTGAAGGCGGTTACTGACTGACAAGCACGAGACCTCCGTCAGATTAGAAATGTTCTCTGTCTTGGTCTGGGTACAGTTTCTGGACATACAAATGCATATACAACAACAATTCAGCTATCTTGAGAGTATACAGATTTCATTACATGTACATTATACCTCCAAAAACCTTCTAAATTTTCTAGTGTAGAGGTGCCTGGGTGGCTCAGTCAGTTGAGTGTCTGCCTTTGGCTCAGGTCATGATCCTGGAGTCCTGGGGATTGAGCCCCAGTCCCAAACCCATAGTCTGGGCTCCCTGCTCAGAGGGGAACCTGCTTTTCTCTCTCCCTCTGCCTCTCTCCCTCTCCCCACCTCCCCCCGCCCCGGACTCTGCCCCCCTGCTCCCTCCCTCTCTCTCTCTCTAACAAATAAATAAAATCCTTAAAAACAAAACAAAACAAATAACTTCCTAGTGTATTTTTTAGGCAACAAAATTTTAAGGGAAAAAATTTAGAGCTAAGTAAGGAGTGCCTGATCTACGACACATTTTTCAATCATATATATATATTTTTTACTAATCTAAATGTCTCTTGATTTATAATTTCTCTCTCAATTTATATTGTTAATGTAGTAAAAAGGAGTGGTAGGATGGATAATCACCAATGACCCCCAAAGACGCCCTCATCCTAAAGCCCAGAACCTATACGGATGTTACCTTTCACTAAAAAGGACTTTGCAGGTGTGATTCAATTAAAGGCTTTGAGGTAAGGAGATGATCGCAGATTATCAGGAGTGGACTTGGTGTACTCACAGCCTCCTGATAGGAGGGACTCAGGAGAAGTCGGTAGGAGAGAGGGTCACGTGATGACAGAAGAAGACGAGATCTGACGAAATTTCTCTCTGGCTTTGGGAAAGTGGAGGAAGGGAGCCTTCAGCCCAGGAATGCCAGGAATCCTGCCACGGCAGAAAAGGGAGAGATCCTGCCCTAGAGACACAGAAGAAACAGCCCAAGACACACCTTGACTTGAGCTGAGTGAAACTGATCACAGACCGGTCATTTCAAGAACCCTAGGGACTACCAGGGGTTTGAGCTGCTCATTTGTGATTTGTTACAATGGCCGTAGGAAAGGAACACAAAGGGGAAAGAGATGAGCCTCAACTGTTCTTATTCTTTTGATTACTTCAGTTTGCTTTCCATGGAGGCATGGAGAAGCCCTTACTGGAGTCACTTCTCATGTCAAAGGTGATCTCCACATCAGCAGAGATACTAACCCCCTCTTGCTTAACCGGTACTGGCATTCCAGGGAAGGAGAAACCAACACTCACCTCATTTAAAGTGAATAATAACCATTCTTTCAATGATAAAATGTATATGCAATTTGTGTATAGAGTAAATAAACAAACCAAAACTCCTCTTAACTACTCTGAGCTTCCACTGTTGAAAGTGTCTTAGAACTGCCACGAGCCATGCTTGGCTAAGAAATTCGGCATCGTTGTCTGGGCTGGACCAAGCACTTTTAGCCTCTAGCCTGTCACTATTTATAGTGTTATTTACCAGCTGGTGGAAACAAGAGGAAAAAAAGGAGGGGTGGCTTACTCCCTTCCTTGCCTCCCTTACAACTGGCACAAGGGTAGGCAAGCTGTAGGACTGATGTTCCCTGGAACTTTGTTACGTCCAACCCATGTCCCCATACCCCCCCAACCCCCCAAGTCACTCAAGTTCCACGGTGATCGCTGCCCCCCCTCCACATCTTTTCCACGCTGGCAATGGAACCGGCTTGACTGTGCCATGGAGAAACGCTGGGGGGCTTAGTGGCTCAAAAGAGAATCCTCAGCCCCAAAGCAGGAAGGCAAATGCTGGTGACTGAAGCCTGGGCTGCTTGGTGTTGCAAACAGTTACATGTGCCAGCTGGTATGTGGAATTTTCTCCCTGCTACGTTCTCTGTGGGGGGGTGGGGGGCAGGTCCTCACTATCTGGCAATCATCAAGACTGGGCGTGGGAGCAGAAGGGTTGAGAGTAAAAGGTTCCTGGCTCTAAAATATTGGTGCTGGGGGTGCCTGGGTGGCTTCGTTGGTTAAGCCTCTGACTCTTGGCTTAGGCTCAGGTCATGATCTCAGGGTCATGAGATCAAGCCCCGGGTGGGGCTCTGCGCTCAATGGGGAGCCTGTTCAAGCTTCTCTCCCTCCCTCTTCCTCTGCCCCTCTCCCTGTTCTCTCTCTTTCTCTCCCAAAGCAATTAAAATTGATAAAATATTGGTGCTGGAGGTCTCCTCATGGTATCTGCACAGAGTTTTGGAAACAGCATGGCATGTGTGGCCTGTGGGGTGTGTGCCCCTTTGTGTGTGCCCTGTGGGGCATGTGTGCTCATTTGTGACCAGTGATACACGAACTTGTGGTTATTAGTCCCCCTAGCTATTGGCAGTGACCACTGTTTACCCACCACTCCACTAAGAGCCTGAGAAGAAGTCCTTGAGAGAACAGGGTGGCCCTTTTCCTTTGTGAATTTTTCCTTTAACATATCCATCCCTCTAAACACAAAAGCTGACCCACAGCCAGGAGTGGGCCAATTGTGATACCCCTGCCCATAGTGACTGGCTCCGGGATGGGCACGTGACCCAAGCCCAACTAGTCAGGAACTTTCTCCAGGATTTTGCTGTAGAAGCTGAAGAGGAGCCTCTCTTTGCTCACTTGTCAGGAATCGTGGGACTGTTGACTTGGAAGTGGCCAACAATCATGGTCCCAGTGGAGCAGGGCACAAAGTTCCAGAGAGAGCCTTGTAAATTGCAGATACCTATTATGTATGAGTCACAAGCCACTCCTGCGTGGGTCCACTCATGCATGAGGCCCCGTCCAAGCTTGTGGTCTGCTTACTGGAGCCAGAACATCACTTTTCACTGTTTAAGTTAATTTACTTTGTGTTTCTATCATTTGGAACTTACAGGAAACTGACAAGTACTGATGTATGGAAAAACAAGACAGGAGGACTGCCCTCAGAGAACTTATGATTCATAAGGAAAGATAGAGACAGTTACAGAAGAAAATACAAGTTAAAATATATTTAAGCATTATGTTGTACTTTGTATACAACTGTGCAATGAATAAATCTATCGTCTAATCTATGAAGAATGTGCTACAGTGGACAGTTGAATGATTTAGAATAATCACCAGTGTTGAGTTCCCCGGCGGGGCTCACAGGTTTCCTTTTTCTGGATAATTTTACCTTCCAAAAGATAGTGGAATAGAGTGGAAAGAACACGGACGTCAGAGCCAGACCTGGGATGAAATCTGGGTTTGCCATTTATTAGCTACGTGATATCAGTTTGCAGGGCCTAATCTGGAAATACCCCCCTTGATTCAGGATGCCTGAAACAATAAAGAAGCTCATTTTCCAACCTGCTAAGTTCAGAGTTTGGGTAACTAGTTAATTCAGTGTCTCAATCACGTCATTAAGGACTCCTGGCGCACCCCCTGCTCCTGGATCTCTCCATGTTGCCATCTCAGGTTATGAAATGACTGCATCACATCCAGAAGGTATCAAATCCAGAAAATCTTTTCCAGTGCACCCTTAGGAGTTTCTAACCTTTTTCTGAATGTCCGACCCACAGCAGACCTGTCCTTGCCTCTCATTAGCCAGACTGAGTCATATGTCAAAACTCCTAGACTAATCATTGACAAAGGGAACAACTCTACCCTGATTTTTTTAAATTAATCAGGACCTAAACTTGGAATGTGGGCTGGGATGGCCTTCCTCTGAAGCATGCGTGAGTGGGGGTAGGGAGTCTGTTCTCTACTTAACGCCACCCAGGCACTACCTGCAAGAGGAAAGGAGAGACAGAAGGGCAGTTGGTGACTAATGATGTCTGATGAGGTGATATGGATTAGATGCAAAGCCTGAGTCTCAGTTTTCTGATCTGTGAAATGGGGTGAAAAATATCTACCATATAGGTTTTCGAGAAAGAAATGGGTATCAACTTGCTCAATTTTCAAGGAGTGTTCAACAAATGTTTATTTGCTTTCCTCTTTTCCTTCTTTTTTTTTTTTTTTTAAGATTTTATTGATTTATTTGACAGAGAGAGCACAAGTAAGCAGAGCAGCAGATAGAGGGAGAGGGAAAAGCAGGCTCTCCACTGAACAGGGAGCCTAATATGGGACTTGATCCCAGGACCCTGGGATCATGACCTGAGTGGAAGGCAGCGGCTTAACTGACTGAGCCACCCAGGTGCCCTCTCTTTTCCTTCTTATTTAAAAACCTTTTGGAACATCTGCTATGCACCAGTCCCTGTGTCAGCTATTAGGGATACGGTGATGGATAAGACAACACCATCCCTGACACTTACATTCTACAGGATAGACAAATTACACACGAAAAGTCACCAGAGTAATTGTGATTATGGAAATCCTGAAAATAATTAGAGGAAGATGTCATATTCATGGTATCTTTTGATCATTTCTTCTCAATTTAAAGAGAAAAACCCTACCATAGTATTTCAGTTCTTCTCAGTATCAAATATAAAGAGAAATATTTATTGTACACTGGTGTCCATCCCAATAGGTTTTGTTGCCTTTTTCCAGGAAAGAAAGACTCAGCTGAGCTGTCTTTCCTATCTTAATTGTGCTGTGGTAACCTAATTTTTGTGGACTCCCATACATAGAATATTTTTTAATTCTTTTTTTTTTTTTAAGTAGGCTCCACACCCAGAGTGAAGCCTAACATGGGGCTTGAACTCACAACCCTCAGATTCAGACCTGAGCTGAGATCAAGTTATCCACTTAAATGACTGAGCCACCCAAGCACCCCTTGAAGAGTATTTTTAAAATCCCTCCACTTATCTGTGGTTGAAAGAATAAAAATGATTTTTCCATTGAAATCTCAACAGCCACCCATGTAGCATAAAGCCTAGGCATAGCTTTAAAAATGTCTTTCATTGGGGCAGACCAAGAAACCCGAATGTCCCAGGGTGGAATCCATTCAGAATATTGTATCCTATTGAATACCAAATAGAAGCACTATTTCATACTCATCAATATGTAATTCTGAGTTTCCTCAATTGGCTGTGTACCACACCTTAGGGAGCTTGACAGAAATAGAGACACCATTGATCCTCAGTATTCATGAACTCCCTATTTACAAATCTACATCCTTGGTAAATTTATTCGTAACTCCAAAATCATTCCTTGTGGCATTTCTGTGATCACTCACCTCATCTACAGAGAGGCAAAAAAATGTGAATTACTCAGGGGTGCCTGGGTGGCTCAGTGGGTTAAGCCTCTGCCTTTGGCTCGGGTCATGATCTCAGGGTCCTGGGATCGAGCCCCGCGTCGGGCTCTCTGCTCAGCGGGGAACCTGCTTCCCCATTTCTCTCTGCCTGCCTCTCTGCCTGCTTGATCTCTATCAAATAAATAATTAAATATGATCATATAACTAAATATCAAATAACTAAAATCTTATCATATAACTAAATATCAAATAAATAACTAAAATCTTAAAAAAAAATGTGAATTACTCAATACACACATTCCCAGCTGAGGTGGAGCGAGGTGAGGCTCCGTCTTCCGGTTCAGCTCCCATACTGTGAACAAGTATCCTTTTCACAGTCGATTTAGTGCCACTTTTTTTTTTTTTTTGCATTTTTGTGCATTTTGGGGTATGTTTTGCATTTTCTTGGTGATTTCATCATTTAAAGTGGCCCCCCAGTGCAGTTCTAAAGTACGGTCTATTGTTTCTAAGCACAAGAAAACGGTGAAAAACTTTACAGAGAAAATACATGTGCTGGAGAAGCTTCTATTAGGCATGAGTTCTAGTGCTGTTGGCTTTGAGTTCAATGTTTATGAATCAACATCATCCAGGAAAGGAAGAGTGAATTGGCTGAGCTGGGTAGGGGCTGCTCCAGAAAGTGCTGGAGGACCACCTGCTCTGCATGGCAAAGCTGTGGAAAAGAGGGTAAGGTGGCCAACAAATTAAAAAAAAAAAAAAAGAAAAGCACATAGTGGGGAGCATTATCATGAGGCTGAAAGCCAAAGAGATCTGCAGTCCTGTTATCTGGACTCAAGAAATGTCAAGCTTCCTGGGCGAGCACTGCCTATATCCCACATTTCGCTAAGACCGCAAGGCTAAAACTTGTCCAACGTGCAGGGGAGGCTGGTTCTGCAGATCGGGAGGCTTCAAAGAATTTTTAAATATCTGCTAGTATTTTATAGAAAAAGGGATGTGGGAGGGAAGCAGAATTTTCAACACGGAGACAGGCTTTGTTTCACAAGACATTGGTGCACAAACCTGTGTTAATGCAAACGGCCGGTTGATGAAAATGTTGTGACCAGAAGTTCTTGGGAACCTAAGCCCATATTTCCCATTGCAGCAGTAGCTTAATCTTTGTTAATTTAGTGTTTGCAGTGACTTCATTGAACATAAGTATGAAGAAGAACAAAAATCGGCTGTGCTTGGTTTATCTTCATGGATTGTGAAACATAAGGTGTGGCCCAGACACCTGCATTTTTTTAAAGATTTTATTTTTTTTTAAAGGAGTTTTTTTAAGATCTTATTTATTTATTTGACAGACAGAGATCACAAGTAGGCAGAAACGCAGGCAGAGAGAGCGGGGAAAGCAGGCTCCCTGCCGAGCAGAGGGCCCAATGAGGGCCTCAATCCCAGGATCCGGAGATCACGACCTGAGCTGAAGGCAGAGGCTTAACTCACTGAGCTACCCAGGTGCCTCTAAGATTTTATTTTTTTAAGTAATTTCTACACCCAGCGTGGGGCTCGAACTCACAAACCCGAGATCAAGAGTTACATGCTCCACGGACAGAGCCAGCCAGGCGCCACGGAGACCTTTGTATCTTTATCAACCTCTTCACTTGCTTCTGAAGCAGTTCTAGTATTTGAGGGTCATTCACATAACTAGTTTCCACAGATTTCTGGAAGCCTGTCATATTTTTGATGGGCACCACCATTTTTTTTCTTGGTCATTAGGATCTAATGGTGGACTACTTGTTCTGCCCTCCCACAAGGATCCTTTCACCTCCTGTGATTGACTAGAAAGGAAGTAGCTTAGATGATGTGTATTTCTACATACTGGCTGATTCCTAAGAGAAATACATCTACCTACCGAGACATCCTACATCCATCCAGTCATCTTCACACCCATCTATTGGTGGCGACCATGAGTTTTTTTGGTTTACCATTAGCTCAAATCTAATACCTACTCAGTGAATTTTCAGATAGGAGACACTCTTGCCCAGGCACAGTGCTGGAAATTGAATTCTTCCTATAAATGAGTGGCTCGCATGCAGGGATGACTTTGCTCTCCAGAGGACATGTGGCAGGATCTAGAAGTATCTGTGGTTGTCACAACTCGATGGGAAGGGGGGTTGCTACTGGCATGCAGTGCCCGGGGACCAGCAAGGCTGCCGAACATCTGACAGTACACAGGACAGCCTCCACCCCTATTGACGAAGGATTATCTGGGGCAAAAAGTTCATAGTGCCCAGGGGGAGGAAAACCGCCTTGAATGGAGGTAACGATTACAGGAGGCAATTTCTCTCTCTCGGCCACCACATTCCCGCCAGACTCTGCTGTTAAAATGACACAGCAATAGGGGCGCCTGGGTGGCTCACACGGTTAAGCGTGTGATCTTAACCGTGTAAAGATTATGTTTAGATCACGGCTCAAGTCATGATCTCTGGGTCCTGGGACGGAGCCCTGTCAGAGCTGGTGGGCTCCCCACTCAGCGTGGAGTCTGCTTGTTCCTCTCCCCCTCTGCTCCTTCTCGCTACTCATGCTTGGTCTCTCTTTCTCTCAAATAAAGAAATAAAATCTTTAAAAAATGAAGTAATTTCTTCTAAAAACATGGCACGGCACCACTGAATCAAGTCACTCCCCACAGCCCCTTACCATGTGATATTAATGTGGAAATATCCTAGAGAAAGCTTTCCTCTCTTCTGTCGCACTGGTTTGCTGTTACTAGTCCTAAACCAAGAATGCTTGCATTTTTCCCCCCTTAGTTTTTGTTTTGTTTTGTTTTGTTTTTTGTTTGTTTGTTTTTAAGTAATCTGTACACCCCATGCGGGTCTCAAACTCACAGTCCTGAGGTCAAGAGTCCACGCTCTACTGACTGAGCCAGCCAGGTGCCCCTTTTCCCCTGAGATTATGCACATGCACATCTTCCCTATTTTTTTTTTTTTAATCCATCCCCGTTTCCTTGCTTGCACCTCCTACAAAGTCGTCCAGCTTTGTAGGAAACAGGTGTACCCTGACCCCCTTTGTGGAGCGTCTATAAATGGCTTGGCAAAAAATGTATCCCGGGACCCACGAGCATGCGCCGCCTCCTCCTCTTCCCACTTGCTCTCCCCTAGCGAATGAAAGGAACGTCCTTCACGGCCAGGGACTTGAACTCTCTGACCACGCATGCTGGGTTGGTCCTACTCTCTAGTTACCCCAGTCACATCTGCAGGCATTGAGGAAATAACACCAGATTACGAAAGATCAAATTTCCTGAAGAGAGATATTTGCGGAGGTGGGGGGTGGGAGGAAGACAGAATGCTTTAATTCAGGTATCGCATTTCATTTTCAGAAAGGTTGTGTTTTACAGTGAGAATATAAACAAGCTGAATTCAGCCAAATGTTAGATGGTTGTGAGTAAATTTATGTTTTTTTCCCTTCTACTGTTACGATTTCTGTCGATTTGAGAAGAAAATATATATCTAAAAGGAGACTGTTTTCATTAAGAAGGGTAATCAGGATTAAGCAAATTAATTGTTTTTATTCATTTACTGCATATTTAATGAGCATTTCTTATACATCGTGCTCTGTGCTAGGCCTACAAACACAAAAATGAGGTACAGTCCCTGTTCCCAAAGAGAAGTATCAGCTACTGATTAAACATTGTAACATGTCTTTTTCTGCTAAAAAAAATTCACAGTAACAGATTAAGAGAAGATATTTGCAAAAGACATATCTGATAAAGAACTGCTATCCAAAATATACAATGAACTCTTAAAAGTCAATTTAAAAAACCCCAAATAACCCAATTTTAAAAATGGGCAAGAGACCTGAACAGACAACTCACCAAAGAAGATATGCAGATGGCAAATCAGCGTATGAAAAGATGCTCCAGGTGAATGTCATTAGGGAATTATAAAGTAAAACTTGAAATGTTACTACCTACGTTCAAGAATGGCAAAAGCCCAGAACCCTGACATCACCAAACACTGGTGAGGATGGGGAGCAACAGGAACTCTCGTTCGTGGCAGGCGGGAAGGTGAAATGGTACAGCCACTCCAGAAGAAAGCTTGGAGGTTTCTTACTTAACCAAGCATAACTCTTCCCACATGACCCAGCAATTCCTTAGTATTTACAAAAAAAATTTGAAAATTCATGTCCACACAAAACCTGCCCACAGATGTTTATAGCTGCTTTCTTTAGCATTTCCAAAACTTGGAAGCAACCAAAATGCCCTTCAGTAGGTAAATGAATAAACACACCATGGTACACTTAGATGGTGAGTTATTATTTGGCACCAAAAAGAATGAGTTGCTTCATTCCCACATTCGTGTCATGTGGACAGTTGTACCTGTGCCATCAGACTGTGGAGGATTCAATGAGCCAATATCTATAAAATGCTTAGGACACTGTTTGGCACATAATGACAGTTCAGTATTTACTGCTATTTTTGTTGTGGTTGTTTTGCGTTTATTGGATTGAAAGAGTGAGAGGTAAGGTAAGGAGGTGAGAGGCAAAACCAACTATACCTACATAGTTTACTATCTTCACCAACATAACATTACTATTCTAGAAAATTCTTGCCCTGGGAGGTAAAAGTTGCAAATAACTTTATCTTCCACTCCAGGAACATCTTCAAGACCCATCAATTCTGCAATAAATAAAAAGCCTCTCATGGCAGATTGTGCCTTAAGACCATTTGAACTTTTTGCTTCACCTTTGCTGTTTCTTCCAGTCCTAGACTACGTTATTACTATCATTACCCAAGATCCCACATTGTCAGATGGGACTTAACCAGAATTTAAAACCTCATAAATAGCCCTGCTTGGCTCTCCTCCCTCTGAGACGCTACCCGGAACCTGGAGAGAGAAGCTCTTCTTTACTGTCATGAGCAATCGACTCCACTCTGTTTTATGACCAGATTGTTTTGGTGACATTTTCTGGAAGCCAGCATTTAAGAACAGGCAACTTGGAAAGTGGCAGTGCTCCAGATGAAAGATGATAAGGAACTGAACAGGGCTTGAGGACGAGAGGGGAGAGTTTGAGAAGGCACTTTTGGAAGAGAGACCTTAGTGACAGGCTGGGGGAAAGAGGGGAGCTCAGGGATGCCTCTCACATTGGTGACCTCAGTAACTGGGTACATCATAGAAGGGTTTTCCAAAGGAGAACCTGCAAAGTTTAGTTGGTGTCATCCAGTATATTCAGTGAAATGTCACCACTGGAGCCAGCTTTGTTGGGCTTGTTCTGCTTTCTACCCATCCACAAACCCTGCCCGCAAAGACCCCCTCAGAGGTGGAAGATTGGGTTGGGTTTCTCAGCTTGCATAAGAGCATGTCGTCCCCATGCCATGCTCCTGACCCCATTACAATTCTCCTACTTGAGCACCCCCAATCCCCTCTTCTTTTCTCTGTGCCTGCCGCAGGCCAGTTTCTGACATGCCAATACCAAGAAAAGATAAATTCTACTCTCAAAGCATTGATGTCCATTTTCCTGAAGATATGGAGAGAAAGACACAGGTCCCATGACCAACTCATCCTGGTTTTTAGCATTTGAGATCCTGGGTCCGGCAGCCTCCTCAGTTCTGGGCAAATTGGGGTGGCTGGTAACCGAGATCAAGAAGGGTAAGGGTGCTTGGGTGGCTTAGTTGGTTAAGCAACTGCCTTCGGCTCACGTCATGATCCTGGAGTCCTGGGATCGAGTCCCGCATCAGGCTTTCTGCTCAGCAGAAAGTCTGCTTCTCCCTCTGACCCTCCCCCTTTTCATGCTCTCTCTCTCTCTCTCTCAAATAAATAAATAAAATCTTAAGAAGAAGAAGAAGAAGAAGGGTAAGACTCCCTTTACAACCCCTCCTTGTCCTCAAGTGTACACAAAAGCCAGCCCTACAGACCTACAGGCCTCAACCAAATAAGCTCCTGGTTCCTCACAGTCCTGAGGACACCCCTTCTGGTGTGTGTATGTGTGTTGGGGTGGGAAGGGATGTATTTATTACATTAGCTAGAGAAGCAAGGCTTGCCTACTTAGATGGGTTCTGGAAATTGTGGAGTTTGATGACTGCCATATATTTTATACCAAAACCTTTCCTTCCCCAAACTCCTAAGCCTTAGCATGTTAAGACTGACAGCACTTCTTGAAACCATTCCCTTCTGGGGCCTCCAGATGCCTTTCTCTGGCTCTTCCTGCCACTTTTAGGACTATTTTGGTTTAGGATTTCTCACCCACCTCTCCTCCCGGGTGTGGCCCTCACTGGATTGATATTCACCACATTTCCTGCTTCTGCTCTGTTCCCCTCTCCACAAGCTCTTGGGGGGTGATTTAGCAAGACTCAAGAATGAATTCTTCTTGCTTCCCCCCTTTACTCCTCGGTGCATTTGTGTGTTTATTTTTTTTTAAGATTTTATTTATTTATTTGATAGAGATCATAAGTAGGCAGAGAGGCAGGCAGAGAGAGAGAGAGGGGAAAGCAGGCTCCCCACTGAGCAGAGAGCCTGATGCTGGGGCTTGATCCCAGGACCCTGAGATTAGGACCTGGGCTGAAGGCAGAGGCTTAACCCACTGAACCACCCAGGTGCCCCATGTTTGTGTGTTTAAAGCCTGAAGAAGCACTACACTCAAAGCAGGGCAGGGTCTGGGAAAGGAGATGGAATGTTCAGATGGAAAACCAGATTGGAGAAAAAAAAAATTTTTTTTTTTTTAGATGCCACTTATTACCGATTCATATACTTCTTTGCCCTCTTTGTAAACTGGGCCAGGAGTAGCATCCATTCCCAAGGTGGCTGTGACGTGAAAGAAGGTGCCAGGTGCCTAGAACATGTATGTAGCAAGGAAATGCTTGATGAAGGTTAGCTGTTGTCATTAACTCAATGGGCTCTAAGGGACGTATTTGAAGGGGCATGTTTCTTTGGGTTTGGGAGTAGGGAAAGCTCCCCAAAAGAAAATATTTCTCCTTTGAAGTAAGTTAAATGAAAGAATTCTGACTGGGCCAGAAAGTTTACGAATAAGTCTGAGGACAACGAAAGTAAGTTATAAATATCCAGTAATATTAAACTAGTGATTGGTTTTGCAGAAATAAATCCTTAAAAAAACCCACAAAACGCAAAGAACAAAATACCTTTTTTTTTTTTTTAAGAAAGAAATTGGTTTCTGTTTCTTAGCTGATCTTGAAGGTAGTTGAGCCTTTCCATGAAATCTACCAAATTCTGAAGTTAAATAGGCTCTTCCTTCTGTACCCACATTGTTTATCCAAGTTTCCTCCCACATTGATTCAATGGGCGGACGGATAACACTAGGGCATGTATTTTTAAGAGCACCTGCTGAAGGGAACCTTCATTTTGCATTGGTGTGCAGCTGAAAGAATTAGACCAATTAAATGATCATTTATCTGGTATTAGATAACAAAGTTACATATATACATTCAAAGGAGCTGCAGGCAAAGCGGGGGCCAATCTAGGTGTCCTGGGATCGTGAAGCCAGGCTGACAGTGCCCTATAGGACTGGTTAATCTTCTGGTGAGTACTGCGAAAAGTTTTTCTCAACTCAGGATAGAAAGGTAGAGTGTCTTACAGGGCTGCCCAGAGGATAAGGCTTTGGGACCCATTGCTAAGCACCAAAGCTTAAAGCTAAAAACATTTGGGGGTGAAAGAGAAATGGAGACAAAAGTGGGCTCCTCCCTCCCCCAATAAAGGCTGGGGGTGAAGAATGTTAGTAAGGTTCCCTAAGGCAAAGCATATGTGGAAAATTCTCCAAATAAATATTTGGCAAGCAACAATTTTATAGAGCTGGAAGGAACTGCTCTCAAAATATCAGGATATGATATTTCAGG
Organism: Lontra canadensis; assembly: GCF_010015895.1. Lineage (NCBI taxonomy): Eukaryota > Metazoa > Chordata > Mammalia > Carnivora > Mustelidae > Lontra > Lontra canadensis. The sequence continues at coordinate 16,181,819 of NW_022631025.1, read as the reverse complement.
GAAATTCCGAATGCTCCTTTGTCTTCTATATCATATTTTTTTTCACGATTGAGAACATAGATGTAGTCTTCTAGTCTACTTTTGTTAATAGTAATTTTCCACGGCACTGGGTATACTATAAGAACATTCCACAATACCCGTTGTATGAATGTAAAAAAAAAAGTACACAGTTATTTTTCTATTGTTGGAGTTTTATGTATTTTTACATTTCACCCCCAATAAGGATATGGACTAGCATCGCATTTAAATGTGGATCGTGACCTCTGATTATTCCCTTAGGATACTTTCCAAGAAGTGAGCAAGTAATCAAGGAATCTGAGTGTTTTTAAGGGCTTTTCATGAGATCAAACTGCTTTTTGGATAGATTTTAACATTTCTCCCTGCAGGGAAAGCTTGTTTCTTAACATAGTCTCATAATTATGAGAAGGAATATTAAAACTCTCATAAAAAACCCTGCTAGTTTGGTGTATATATAAAGTTTAAGTTGTTTTCATTTGGATTATTAGTATTGAATTTCAGTATTTCATATTTGCTATTTGTACTTCACCTTCTTTGGATTATAACATCCTTTGTTAATTTTACTCTTGGCATTTTAATGCTTTAAAAAATATATATAAGTATAAGGGGGTTGAGGGGTAATGAGGAGAGACCACAGAAGGGTATATGGTTTCTTCTGGGGGTGATGAATATGGTCTAAAGCTATTTGTGAGGGTTCTATTAAAAACCATCAAGGTGCACCTGGGTGGCTCAGATGGTAAAGCATCTATCTGCCTTTGGCTCAGGTCATGATCTCCAGATCCTGGGATCTTGTCCCATGTCCGAAATCCCAGCTCAGCAGGAAGTGCTTCTCCCTCTCCTTCTGCCTCTCTCCCTGCTTGTGCTCGCTCTCTCTCTCTCTCAGAAGAATACATAAAATCTTTAAAAAAAATTACAAACTTTACATGGGTGAATTGTAGGATATACGATTGATTTTCATCCCAATAAGGCTGTTTTAAAAATATTAGCATAAATTAGTTCCATATTATGGTATTCAGGCTCCCTCTTTCAAAAACTGTAGGCAAATTTCCCAAATCTGATTGCCTTTTGCTTTCTCATATTCAGAACATACATACTTTAAGTTAAATGTATAATCTGTTCCGTAAGGAATATGCCCATTGGTTTTATTTGGAAAATCCCATCGCATGTGGATGGTCACTGATATGTTCTTTTAGTTTCATTCTTAATCCACCTGGATTTTGTTGTAGGTTCTGAAGCTATGATTAATGTTCTCCAAGACCTACTTGTTGAATAAAGTAAATTTGCTCTTCCCTTCCTGTGTTCTGATAGTTCTGTTGTTGAAAACTGAACTCTGTGCTTCAGAACCCAAATGTGAAGACAGTTTGGGATCAAGAGGAATAATAGCTTTATTGCTTTGTCAGACAAAGAAGGCCACAGCTGGCTATGGCCTTCAAAAACTGTAAGCCAAAGGGCTGGGGGGCAGGAGAGGGTTGGGGGGTGGTTTTAATAAGGAAATAGAGGATCTAACCAGTTTTGACAGCAATTGTGTATATGGTACCAGCTTTGTCTGTCCTGTCTTTAGGGAGGCACCAGGTTCCTGAAATAAAAGGCTAAGAAGGGAGGAGAGGTAGTTTGCAGAAGAGGGGGAAAGTTTACTTAAAAATCAAGCTTCGCTGGAGCATTAATGCAGCCATCTTAATTTTTGTTCAACTTTATGCTTTTAAGCAGTTTCCGTTCCTTTCCAATATTATACATAAACTAACATGTTTCTGAGTTATTACTGTATTGGTCTGAGATTTCAAATGTAAACTAGTAATACACTTTTTAAATTTTTTAGCTTTAAAACATGGCTTCATATCTAGTATTAAAGAATTCGGGGGCCCCTGGGTGGCTCAGCCAGTTAAGTGTCTGCCTTCAGCTCAGGTCACGATCTGAGGGTCTGGGGATCGAGCCCCAGGTTGGGCTCCCTGCTCAGTAGAAGCCTGGTTCTTCCTCTCCCATTTCCCCCTACTAGTGCACTTTCCCTCTCTCTCTCAAATAAAATCTTTGATTAAAAAAATTAAATAAATAAAAACAAAAAACCACCGAGACTTCATTACTTTCCTCTCTCAAAGTATTGCTAGCTATTATTTCATTTGTAAAGATTTATTTATTTGTGAGAGAGAGAGCATGAGTGGGAGGGGTGGAGGGAGAGGGAGAACCTGAAGCAGGAAGCCTGACATGGGGCTCCATCCCACGACCCTGAGATCATGACCTGAGCCAAAACCAAGAGTAGAATACTTACCCAACTGGGGCACGCAGGTGCCACCTCCAAGCTATTCTTGTACATTTTTTCTTTCAGATGAAATTTAGAACAATTTTACTAACATTTGAAAATATGGTTGGATTTCCATTTAACAGACTGATTTGGGAAGGGACATGTTTAAAATATTTGTTGTCTCAGAATGCAATGTCGTGTTCCTCCACGGTCCCACACACGTCTTAGGTTTGAACATTTTACTGAGATTGCTGCCATGATGAATTCTAACACAATCCCATTATCCTGCAAAACTATTATTTTTTTGCTTGAATATGGAAACCCTATTAATTTCTGCGTATCTGGATCTACTGGTTAATTTCATAAAAATCCCAAGACAAGATGTTTTGGGCTTTCTATTTGGACAAACATATAATGTGCAGTAATGAAAACAGTCTTTTCTTTCCCAATAGCTATAAGTCATTTCTGGTTTCAATCTTATTGCATCAAAAAGGATTAAATCACTATTCTGTTGACAAGCCCTGAAAATTTTAGGAAAGCACATACTAAAAATTAAATCTTTGACAAGCAGGCTTATGAGGGATATACATTAAAAGTCTCAAGCGTTACAGAACGACCTAAGGTTAATCACCTTTGCCTCTTTCTGGAGTGGTTTTCATCTACATTGAAGCCAAAGGGTACCAGGATTTAACCTATCAGGACATTTGGAGCTGGCACTTAGTATTTTGGGGGAGGGGTGGAGGTGGTCCTTTTCCCTTGGCTGCACCCTTGGCAAACCACAGTAAATAACAATCTTGCTAGTATTTGTGTCCATTGAGTTGGATCTGAATGGAAAGGTGCCCTTCCCCCATCAATAGACATTGTATCCTTGTCAAGGGCTAGTCTAAATCTTTTGGCATAATCTCTGTTAAATTTTCTACCATCGCCACACCCTCTTCCTCTCAAGACACTTCTGCCTGGACAATGAATGTTTTTAATCAGTCCTTATACACAACACTTCTTGGTTACAAAGGACCACATCAACTACTACATTTAAGTGCTGGTCGCTAAGGAAAAAAGAGTAATTTGCGGAGACAAGGCATTGATTTCTGAATGGCTGATTTTAATGGTGATAGGACTAGTTACAAATGCACTGTCAGGCCCAAATCAAAAGAGGAAAACCTATGGGAGCCACGTTTGCCATGAAACAGTGTTGCATTTGTTTTATATTTAACCTAGTGAGAAGTAATTTATTTTTCTAAGCAAATTACAAAAATCCAGTTTAATTGCCCCTACAGGTGAAATATATTAAAACATGGAACAGGGCTTCCTCTTCCCCTAAATAACTACAAAAGAACATCTATTTATGTTATTTGAGTGAACTGTGTTTGATGAATGACATAAATCCGTGTAGAGACAATAATGCTTCTGGAAGGGAAGCAAATTTTGCTGCCCCAAAATTTGCCTCTTTGGCATATTATTTCAAGTTGGTTATTTTTTCCGCCCTTTAGATTTATTTATTTTTTTTATTGGGGGGGCAGAGGGAGAGAATCTCAAGCAGACTCACTGCTCAGTGCAGAGCCTCAGCCCAATGTGGGACTTGATCTCAGGACCCTGAGACCACAACCTGAGCCTACATCAAGAGTCAGTTGCTTGCTTACCTGACTGAGCTACCCATATGTCACGAAGCTGATTATTTTTAAGAGACTGCAGACTCAAGAGAAACTCTGAAAACTGAGTAGAAGTTACCCTTTTAAGAGACATTTATATATACAAGAGAAATCTCCATTTTGAGTGTGTTTCCTTCAGTACCAAGAAGAGGTGGGGCAGGGGGAGGGGAGAGACTAACTCTCTAGAAACTGTTATCAATGGAAAAAGGCCTGGACTTAAATCTGTGTAGAAACTTTACCCTGGTTTACTGTGCTTTTTCTGGTAACTTCCCATAACAGTCTCCTCACCCCCAGCATCTTTTGTCTTTAGCTAGAGATGATGCTTGAGATAATGGCTTCAGCCAGGGAGTCACTGTTTTCCCCTGTCTCTCCCATGTACACAGAAGGTATACATGCTATTTATTAAATGTAGTTTGATTTTTTCCTTCTTTCCTTTTTTTTTTTTTTTAAAGTAGTCTCCCTACCCAATGTGGGGCTTAAAGACCCCAAGATCGAGAGTCACATGCTCCACCAACTAAGTCAGCCGGGCACCCGTTTGATGTTCTCTTAATTTCTAATTAATCAGTCTCATGTCCATTTGATTCTTAGACCAGCTAGAAAAACCTCAAGGGATAGAGTAAAAATTTTTCCTCCCCAACAATTCACATTTGCAAGCTTAGCAGTTGTTTAGTACATTGTGGAAGACCCTAGTTAACTCCCTAAAAATAATAAAAACTGTTTGTGGTAACTCTTGTACTTAGTAAAGGAGTAAGTAATGTTAATCTGATGCTGTACTTCATTAACTAGAAAAACCTTCCATCTCAAAATTGTAGTTTGTTTTGTGAATGATTCCTAATAATTCCCTACATTAAGACCCTAAGTGACAGGAAAAGCAGTGTTTAATGACTGACATATAGTAAGCAATTTAAATAATTTCTATCTTTCTCAACTTGCATTTGTTTCCTTCTGAAGCCATCTTTTTTATTTTTTTCAAATTGCTTATCCCAGTAGTTTTATTTTATTTTTAAATATTCTATTAAGTAATCTCCACACCCAACGTAGAGCTCAAACTCACAACCCTGAGATCAAGAGTTGCATGCTCTACTGACTGAGCCAGCCAGGTGTCCCATGTCCCAGTAGTATGAATTTTATTTGCTTTAAGTTATACTAAAATGTATAAAAGAAAGTCACAAAAAACAAATTGTATATAATCCCTATAATAGGCATTAGCAATAGGGTAATGTTCAGACATATTTCACCAAGTACCATTCTAGAATGTTGGGGTATCATAACTATCTAAAAGACAGTAGGTCCACAGTTTTAGTGTGGGACTTGGGGAAATGACTCTAATTTTTATATCGAGGGTAGAGAAAAATCTCTCAAAACCTATCAATTCTAAATGTAAATCACTTGTACTCATGCTACAATTAATGTTGAGATAAATAACCTTGGATATTTGTAAATTAAAAGATAGACTTCATCTCCAATTTTTGCTAATTCCAAAATCCGTATCATTTAAAGCAAATGGGGCACAATGTTAACAACGAGCAATTCCAGGTGAGGGTTATATGGGTTCACTGGACTATTATTTTTAACTTTCCTGTAAATTTGCAAATTTTCAAAATACGAAATGAAAATGCACATTAAACAAGACGCTGTGAATGAAGTAAAAATATAAGACATAGGCAAAGTATTTGTCAGAGTACCACTAATTTTACAGAAAAAAAGGACTGATCTCTAGGTAAATCCTTCTGCTAAGAGAGCACGAGAGAAACATTTGACATCCATTAAAAGAACAAGAAGGCAAGAGAGACGGCACTCATCTTATGCCCTCATGGACATCATCTTTGCTTTTTCAGAGTATGTTTTCCTTGGTCCAACACTGGCTATGCTATTTAATCACACAAAACACAGCAATCTACCGACTTGCATGTTTACACATGATGACAGAGGTTTTAAAAATGTGAAAACTTCATTCAGGGGATGTCTGGGTGGCTCAGTGGGTTCAGCCTCCACCTTCAGCTCAGGTCATGATCTCGGGGTCCTGGGATCGAGTCCTGCGTCGGGCTCTCTGCTCAGCGGGGAGCCTGCTTCCCCCCCCCCCCTCTGCCTACTTGTGATCTCTCTCTGTCAAATAAATAAATAAAAATCTTTTTTAAAAAATTTCATTCAGGAGGGCCGGTAGAAGAAAACTCTCTCCATAAAATGAAAATATTCTCTAAGGAATAAAAAATATTTTCTCAGTTGTATGCCTAAAAGCTGCTTGTTGTATGCATTTCTTCTGGATCACTTCAACTGGCTATGCTTTCTAATAAAGTACATAGTTTTGATTGTTTAAAGCCTCAGCTAAATGATAGAGCATCCCATTTCCCGTTAGATCTCGGGCTGAACAATACCAGCTTAGCCAAAGAACATGTTTTCTTTCTTTTTTCTTTCTAATCCTCATTTACTTTGAGATAGGAGTTAGCACAACGGCAGCCTCCAATCGTTTGTCTTTTGGTGGAAAAGTTGCGCAGAGACCTTAGCCTGGGAATATCAACATTGGGACAATCTGCCCCAAACCTGATGTTCCCTCAGGACTGTCAGGCCTTCAGGTACACATGTGCAACAAACAGCACAGGATTTGGGTTCCCTCTTCATGGGTTCTGAGGAAGAAGGAAACTTACAGCCGAAGGGCTAAGAACAACCAAGGGGTGGGTAACATGAAGAATGAAGGACAGCAGAAGCCAACCAGTCCTTTGAAATGGAGACACAGGTGACCTTAAGATGCAAATTCCTGGGAAGATGGACCGAAGTGGATCCCAAGAGCAACAGCCTTACTATCTGGAGATAGTACTGACTGCTGGAACATTTGCCACGGGTCTCAGAAGTCGCCCCAATATGGCCGCCTCTCCTCCTCCTCCCCATACCTACTACACCCTTTCTGTCTCAGATCCCCACTCCCCATACATACTACTCCCTTTGTGTCTTGGTTCCTGTACTGAGGCACTATGAAAACAAGCTTTTGTATAGCTTGATGGCAGGGTCTGAGAAGACAGGGGCAGGGGTGAGTCGAGACACGGTATTTGGAAAATTGAGTTTCTCTGTGGAGACTAATGATAAACGAAGATCTCCTAACTTTTTAAATAACTTAAGATATCTTTTCTAATAAGCTAAGATGATTCTTAGACTCAACTACGCTAGACATTGCCACATTTTCTTTTGTTTTAAAAAACGTATATACGTTGTTTGAAGCGAAAATCAGAAATACTCACGTTCAATCGAGCCCATTTTTTCAAGTTCCCTGAGAGGACACATACCAACATGCTACACAGCACAACACTACAGCAGAAAGTAAATTATTTACAAGGACCATTTAAAGTCAATTTTTTACTTCAGCAAATAAAACCTGCAAGATAAATTACATCTTTACAACGGGTTGTTGCTATACATTTATTCAAATCAAGAAAACTGTCATAATTAAAGCTCTCAAAGTAATTTTGGCACAGATGAAATCGTGGTCATTTTGTTAAGTCCCTGAGTTCTTTTAACAGGCTGGTTTTTGCATTCAGCCTCGTCCCTGGCTACTTGGGCTCCTGCCCCCCGACAGTGCCCCCCAACCTACTCTGGCTCCGTATGCTAACTCTAGGTCAACGTTTGATGCCGTAACCTTTCCAACCCATGGTGCTGCGCAGAAACCCCTCAGCTTCGGGGACATTCACAATCGGAGTCCCCAACTCGAAGAGCGCCCCCTACAGTTTCTGTTTACTGCTGGGCAGAAGAATCAGGGTGCATCTCACGCATGCATCTTATTTCTAAAGTTGCCCCAGATGAACCGTCAGTGTTTTAACGTCTCCAAGGCTTTATGCCTCAGGTGCTCATCCAAACACTGGATGGCAAAGAGGTCAACGTCCGTGTCGAACTTGTTGGCAAACAAGTGGTGCTTGCGGAGCATCCAGTTCAAGTCACCTGATCCGAACACGCACACGGAACGCACGTGGACGCCACTGCAGGGTGGGTACGGGGCACCCTTGGAAACATCACCCTCGAAGTACTGCCATTTGACAAACCTTGCAATCGCGTGCATGTCAGACATGTCGTACTTCTGGCTTAAGGAGAGGGAGCCCGGGACATCTGGGATCCTCTGAATGGTGGCCCAGAGATACTCATCCGGGCTATAGGTGTCTTTTGCCCACTCCATAAACTTTTGGATTTTTTCGTTCTCTAGCACGTACTCCACGTACTTCCTACTGACCACAAAATAGGCACTGCCCGAGAACAGGGGGGTTTCAAGAGGGGGCTGCATTTTGTCGGTCCCCGTGTTCGTCAGCTTTCCGTTAACAACCGTATAATGCTTTTTCCACCTTTCTTTTTTGTTGGATGGCATCCTCTCGGTTTCTAGGTTGTTTTCGCCCATTAGCGACTTGAGCTTCCGGACAATTTCCAAGTTGGTTTTAATAGGAAAATCCATACCGCAGAGATTTATCAAGTACTTCCAGTCCGCCCTCATCCTGTAGAGGTCCTGCATGCAGTTGAGGTCGGCCTGAACCCGGCTCCACGAGGCATACACCACACTCTCCAGCTGACTGGCCACGAAGACATTACTGAAGCAGGACGCGATGCCCAGCACCGCGGCCAAGAAGGAATCCTCTGATTTTCTGTCCACGTGAATGCAGTAGAAATTCTGGGGCGCATAGATGGCCCTCAGGAGCCTGTCAAGCATTTCAATTTTGTGATGGACCACTATAGAATATGCGATGGGAAATTCTGCCTCTTCTTTACTAAAGGGCTGTGTGATATATTTGCGCGCCTTGATGAAAGCGTGACAATCTCTGGTCATGTTTATATAGTCACTGGCTGTCCTCCGAGGGCGCTGCCTAAACTTCACCGTTAGAATTTCAAGCTGTACCTTTTCGATTTCTTCTACATCCCCCTGTAAAACTTTGGTACAATTAATATTACTACTAGGATTCTCTCCAACCAGCTCCAAATGTCCAACACTTACAAATTCAGGCTTCTGGTGAATTCTTAAAACGGAGAAGGTGACCAGGGAAAAAACGAGAAGCAGGAAGAGGTATTTAGTGGGATAAGAGAAAAGTCTCCTCCGCAGCAACTTTCTCAGCATTTCAAAAAACAATCGGAGATTGTCCTTAATTAAGGGCAGTCTTCCAGGCTTCAGGCAGTCATGATTCCTCTCCTGTCGTGGCCTTGAGAGCTGTCAGTCTGCATTTATCAAAACTGCAAAGGCATCTTGAGATGGAGAATGGCACTAAAAGAGAAGAAGGAACGTATATAAATACAGTCTTGTTACGACATCTCGGGTTTAAAAAGCATCCTCTTTGCTATGAGGTCAGACGTTGGTCAATCAGCAGAAGAGGGTAGTGTTAGAGGAAACCCACGGCCTGTAATAGTAATACCACATTATTAAAAAAGAATGTGGGGGCGGGGGCCTCCTGGCTTGCTTCGTCAGTGGAGCATACGACTCTTGATTTGGGGGTTTTGAGTTCAAGCCTTGTGTTGAGTATGGAGATGGCATAAAAATAAATCTAAAAAGAAAGAAAGAAAGGAAGAAATACAACGATGTGCTAAGATAGCCTACATGATACTACTTGGGAATTTACTTTTCAGGAAAATTAAGGTACAAAATCACAGTTGAAGACCTAGGCTACCATTACTCCATTCTCCACAGTTGGTAAGATGAGTTTTTCCTCCTCTGCTGGTTCTAATGAGCACCCCTGCCTCAAAATCATTACTATATCTGGGTTCCTCCTGACACTTCCATTAATGTCTACTAGCTGGCCTCAGCAGCCCCCAATATTTGAAGATCAGCTTCATCCTGCTCTCCAGTAAGTTAGGGCTGGAGGTCCTCTTATGGAGAAGTTCAAAAAAAGGCTGTGACTTCTAAGAATCTCTGAACGGAAAGCAAGTCAAGTGACTTTTCAAACTAAACCAGGAAGGCCCCACTGAAACCAGGCCAGATTCGGGTCTGTTTGGAATCTCTCTTAGTTCAGGTCCATACCAGTCACCACAGGAAGAGAAGACATACACAGTCCAAAACAGAGACAAAGCCTTGCATTTTCTGCATTGCTTTGAACGGGTTATAACAATTAATGCTTGTGAGAAACAACAGTTGTATACAAATTATAATGTATGACATACCTACTGTCTATATTCAAATGAATATAAAAAAATATAAAATGTAAAAACCCCACCCATTTTTACTATGTTTACAAATATTACAAAATATATTTTGTCTTAAAAATCAGTTTTATAGGGGTGCCTGGGTGGCTCGGTGGGTTAAAGCCTCTGCCTTCGGCTCAGGTCATGATCCTGGGGTTCTGGGATCGAGCCCCAAATCCAGCTCTCTGCTCAGCAGGGAGCCTCTTCTCCCTCTCTCTCTGCCTGCCTCTCTGCCTACTTGTGATCTCTGTCAAATAAATAAATAAAATCTTTTAAAAAATCAATTTTATAACTTGGAAATTGGTTCTATAATAAATGTTACTGTTCCTTTTTTAAAGATTTTTATGTAATCTCTATACCAAACCTGGGGCTCAGACTTACAACCCTGAGATCAAGAATCCTATGCTCTACTGAGTCAGCCAGCCACCCCTAAGTGCTACTGTGCTAACAAAAAAAGTCAAATACCATTGATCATCTCCCTATCAGATTCATAGAGATTTGAAACTGGTTTTTAATACCAGGATCAGCACTAGAACTTTTAAATATTTTGTTAGGAAATAAATTGTGAATATTAATAATATCAATAAAAATAAATTCTGGCTCATTTAGTTTCCAGATTCCAGGTAACATACTGTATTTGGAGAGTGCCTTTCATGCAGTCAGGTTTTTTATATATATGAGGCATTCAGCAACAGTGCTATGTCCCATGAAGCTTTTAAAAAAGATCTGTGAAATGAGAAGGGAAATGTGTGAAGGGATGTAATGCCCATGTAAGTACACATACACTCAGAAAACATGCTGGTAAACTAATCCTATGTATTCACTTTTTTCCCCTCAAAAATTATGGCTGGTTCATTTCTTGCTTTTAAAATTTCCTGTCCAATCTTATTTGTTTTTCTAATGCTGGTTGTGTACTGCTAAAGGTTTGAAAATATTTGCAATTTGGGTCAAGCTTTTCCAAAGAAAACTCTAGCAACATGTCCTGAAGTGGGTGCGAAGGAACAGTGAAATGGTCCAATACCACTGGAAAATCCAATATATTTTATCTCCACTGTGAAGATTCCTAGTGCTCACTGGCCCATTGAAACAGTCTTCGATTGAGTTAGCTGCTTATCTCTTCTTCCAACTACCTTGTCCACCACCCGACTCCCAACCTGTATTAGCAAGAAATGTGGGGCGATTCTGCAAAAATAGTTAAGCACAGAAACCATTAAAACACCAGATCATAAACAAAATGATGCCAGTAGGCAGCTCCTGCTCCTTACTGGTTCAGACATTTGAAGAAATCTGTCCAGTCATTAGGTCATCTGATCTCCAAGCTAACTGATTAGGGACTTAAGTGGCCTCATACCACAAAGAAAACAAACTTTTGAAAACTAATCTAGAAAAGTCACTCAACAAAAAGCAACACCACCAAACCCCAGGCAGGGCAGTGGCAGAGGTCTGACTTCCAGAGGTGGCACATTATAAAATCTCCCTTTTTCTTCCTTCTTCCCTTTCTTTCTTTGAGAGAGAGCATGTGCAAGAGAGGGTGGGGGTGGGAGAGGCAGAGAATTTCAAGCAGGCTCCATGCTCAACATGGAGCCCAGTACAGGGCACATCTCATGGCCCTGAGCTGAAGTCAAGAGCCAGATGCCTAACTGCCTGAGCCACCCATGCACCCCTAAAATGTCCTTTTAACAACAAAAAATTACAGAGTATGTCAATAACAAAAGTATAGACCATATAAAGGAAAAAAGCAGTCAGTATAAACGGTCTCTGAGGAAGCCCAGGTATCAGACTTAACAAAGACTTTAAGTCAACTGTCATAAATATTTTCAAAGAACTAGAGAACTGAAAATATGAGAATGATAGACAACCAAATTGAGAATTTCAATAAAGAGACAGAAAACGAAAAGAAAAAACCCAAAAGAAATCTGGAAGTGGAAAGTACAGTAAACTGAACTGAAAAATTGTCTACAAGGGCTCTACACTAGGTTTAAACAGAAAGAAGAAAGAATCAGTGGAACTGAGGACAGGTCAAGTGACAGCATCCCATCTGAGGAACAAAAAGAAAAGAGAATTAGGAAAAAGAGAGCTCCAGAAACATGTGAGATGCCATTAAACATTATCAACAAATGTATAATAGGATTTGCAGAAGGAAAGGGGGGGGCAAACATCTGAATAATGCTGCAAACTTCTCCAAATTTTATTTAAAAAAATTAATCTACACATTATGAGCTCCAAGTAGGCAAAATGGTACAATCATTTTGGTGGTTTGGCCATTTCTTACAAAGCTGAACGGAGGCTGACCTCTCTACATGGCAATCACACGCCCAGGTTTTGTTTAATGGTCTAAGATATGGCTTATCCTGGACAGTGTTCTATGTGTTGAGAAGAGTGTGTCTTTTGTTGATGTTGGGCGGAGTGTTCTACCGACATCCAGTAGTCTAGCTGGTTTATTGTGGAGTTCAAGTTTTTGGATTCCTTGCTGCCTTTCCTCCTTCTAGTCTCTAGAAGTGTTCCAACATAAAATGAGCAGTTCCAACTGGTCAGGACTAAGGTGCAACGGAGTACTCACTGGAGTGGGAGGACAGACAAAATGTCCTCAGGGACAGTGAGTGAGGAGGCAGCAAATACAATCTGAAAAGCAGATCGTCGCAAGGTAACCGATTCAGCAGATCTAAGAATCTCAGACTGACAGTAGGGAAAGAAAGAACCGGCTCTATTTTTGCGACAGGATCTTCAAAAGGTTCAGGGAAATGGTAGCAGCACAGATCCCAGAGGGGGATGAGAATGTCTGAAACACAAACAAAACCGTATTGGCCAGCAGCTATTTAAAAGCAGTTGGGTCTCTCTCTACCCTGAAACCTGGCCACGGCCCAAGTTTATATTCTCTGCAGGCTGGGGCACACCAGGCACTATGGAAAGCAGGGTTTCCAACCAGGAAACAGTGGAACCAAGTGAACCCAAAGACAATAGCTATTGAGATCTCCTTCCCTATTTCCAGCTATCAGTTCCCAAAAGTTTGACCACCAAGCCAATGCAGGAGTTTACTGACTAGGGAATCCAACCAGGCCAAGACTTAAATACATTGCTTAAGTTAGAAATTTCCTCAAATGTTCAAGGAAACAGACTGTGTACAGGAAGAAGAAAACTAATAATGATATCCCCAGAGAGAGTAGAAAATATACTGCATTCAATCAATCAGTAAGATTATATGGCCTGAAAACAGGCAGAACAATACTCCCATCCCATATGCTCTTTTGCAATGTGACCTTGCCATTCTCCAATCAAGGAACAGTCAAAATTTCTTTCCGCTTGAATTTGGACAACCTTATGACTATACTGACTGGTAGAGACTGGCAGAAGTGAGGCGATGTGGCCACCAAGGCTGGGTCATGGAATACTAAGCAGCTTCCAACAAGTTTTCTTAGAAAATCTGTTCTCCAGAGGCTTCCTTTTGGAACCAGCTTCCATATAGTACTAAGCCAGAGGGTGTAACGTACCCAAGCCACCAGTCCCAGGTGAACCCAGCCTTCATTCATCCCAGCCCAGACACGTAAGTGAAGAAGCCACCAGATGACACTCCAGCCCGTGGTCACTCAACTCTTCTCTGAATTTCTGACCCACAGAATGTGTGAGCAAAAAATAAAATGGAAACGTTCATGTTACTTGGGGAGATTTGCTTCATAGCAGGGACCCCAACAAATCAGAAACTACACGAACAGAACACATAGCAAATAAAACAAAGTTCTTAAAAATTAATGACATGATAGGAAAAACTGCAAAACTCAATGGCAGTGTTGGAAAAGAAAGCTGAGGAAAACTCTCTGGGAGTTAGTTAGGCAAACAGGCAAACCAAATGATGGGGAAGTTGAAGTGGCAGAAAAAGGTAATTTAGAGAACCAAACCAGGAGATCCAGTCTCTGAATGAATAACAAGACCCCCAGAAAGACAAAACAGAAAAATAAAAAAAAAAAAAAAAGAGAAGGAAGCAATCAGTTAATTAAATGGTTGAATATTATTTCTCACAAAGAAGCAACAGATTGACATTCCTTGGAATACCGACACAATGGGTAAAAACGGATCCACACCAAGACACATTCCTGAATCATGAAATACTAGAATACTGGTAAAGAGAATACCACATAGATCTCCAGAGGGGGAAGATAAGCCTCATTCAGAAAATGAAAATCATGGCAACAGCATCAACAATGCTGGAAAGTGTACTCCCGAGAATTCATTCAATCACATGAACTACTAAGTCAATTAAGGGTAAAATAAAAAAACATTTTACATCTTAAGACAGGTAAGGTCTCAAAATATTTACCTTTATGCACTTTATGTCAGGAAGCCACTAGAGGATGAACTCCATCAAAACTAAATAAAGTATGATGGTGCCTGATTGGCTCCGTCCATAGAGCACGTGATTCTTAATCTCAGGGTTTTTAAAAGTCGAGCCCCACTTTGGGGGTAGATTTTACATTAAAAAACAAAAACCAGGGCGCCTGGGTGGCTCAGTGGGTTAATCCGCTGCCTTCGGCTCAGGTTGTGATCCCAGTGTCCTGGGATCGAGTCCTGCATCGGGCTCTCTGCTTTGGTGGGGAGCCTGCTTCCCCCTCTCTCTCTCTGCCTGCCTCTCTGCCTACTAGTGCTCTCGGTCAAAACAAAAACAAAAACAAAGAACCCCCCCCCCAACCAAAAAACTAAAGTATAAACTATGAAAGGAGAAAATACAGCAATCAGAAAGGGTATATCCCAAGATGACAGTAAAGGGACATCCTAGACTGTATCACAGGCCAACAGATTTCACTGTAGCAGGCTAGGGCAGATCACAAGGCCGCAGGACAGGAGGGCTCTGTTGGCCCAGTGGGTGAAGTGACCAACTCTTGATTTCAGTTCAGGTCATGGTCTCAGGGTCGTGAGGTCAAGCCCTGGGTCAAGCTAAGTAAGGAGTCTGCAAGAGATTCTTTCCCTCCCCCTCTGCTCCTCCCCCATGTTGCATGCAGGAGCTCCGGGGCATGCGTGCATTCTCATTCTAAAGTAAACAAACAAACAAAAGACCCCAGGAAACATGTCTTTAAGATGAAACTGATGGAATGACTAATGGGAATAAGCATACTGAAAACTGATTTAAACAGCCACCAGGGTTTGGGCTGTGAATTTATAACTACATTGAAAACAAAGCAAAGGGGAGGGTTGGGTGATAATTACTGCCCCCAAAGAAATCAGAGACATGCAATGATTCAAAAAGCCATCACTGTGCTCTGTGGCTTAGCTCTGGAGAGCATTGGTCTTAATGCAAACTCGGTTTTCTCAATTGAGATTCACTGAAACCTTATTAGGAGGACAGAGCAAAGGAAAACATGGTTGTTGGAAGAAACGGGTTGTGTGCTTTGCCCAGCATCACATAATGGATGTTACTGCTCCAGACAAAAGGTCTCTGCCTAATTTAACCCACCACCTCTCTCTCTCGTCTTCAACAGCTCACCACGGTAAGGACAGGACAGAAGGAGGAGTGGGGGACTGTTTTCACAAAGTACGTGAGGACATCCATGTAAGGAAGTCGAAAACCCAGTGATTATCGAACCTAGATTTGTTTGGATTATGTCAGGACACAGAGGACCTTATGATATAATAACTAAGAACTAGATGAACCAGCACAAGCCTCAGTATTTTAAATAAACCGATGCCAAAAGAGGACTTTCAATCCAATAACATACTTCCTAGTTATAGTGAATTTCACTACATAGAGAAGAAAATGAAAAAAAATTAAAGAAATGAGTGACCTGTGGCTCAGGCTATATGATTCTAAATTCTTTTTTTTTTTTTTTTTTTTAGATTTTATTTATTTATTTGAAACAGAGAGGGAGAGATCACAAGTATGCAGAGAGGCAGGCACAGAGAGAGAGAGGAGAAAGCAGGCTCCCTGCTGAGCAGAGAGCCCGACGCGGGCCTCGATCCCAGGACCCTGAGATCATGACCTGAGCCGAAGGCAGAGGCTTTAACCCACTGAGCCACCCAGGCGCCCTCTAAATTCTTTTTTAATAGTAGTAATAATAATAAGGGAAAGCAGGAAGAGGGTAGAAGAACGGAATAATACATATTTTTATTATAAAGTAATAGGACAGAACATATTTAGACTTCAAAGTAGGATTTACCATATTTACATGAATTTGCATAGACATATGGACATATGGACACATCCCTAGGAACAATCAGGATTTTCCTGTTCAGCCTCTAATTACTCTCCAGACTCCCAGACAAGGAGCAAGATAAAAAGGGCCCTGTACTGGGTAGCTCCATTAACCTTGGGGAAGGTTAGAGCAGACAGGTGAGTAAACCGTAGAAAACGAAAGAGTAGATTTCAAAAAGGTAAACCCTTTTCTCCTCCACCATTTCCACCTGTCATTCTGGCTTAAGTCCAAACAAAACTACTCTATGCAAGAATAATTCCCTCTATCTATTGCCTATTGTTTCATTTTTAATAGTGGAAAATTTTTTTTCTTAAAAAAAAAAAAAAATACACGCGCACACACCACGCAGGTATGCTTAAACCAACAGCTGGATGGCTAAGTCAGGGTCTGCAACCTATGGCCCTTCTGCAGCAGGAAGCTGGCCTCTAGTCCCACTTGAGTCTGTGACTCAAGTTCACGGACTCCCGAGGACTATTATTCCGTGACGCAGAGGCTGCTGGGACAGGAGCAGAATACCCCCTATCGTGACTGACGCTAAAGATGTTCAAGGCTCACAGAGGACTGGGACTAGAAGAGCATCCTGAAGCAGCCAAGGGAAGGAACAGGAAGGAAGTGGGTAAGATCTCAAGGCTACTTCCTGCCATTCCAGGTAGAGTTCTTTCCACCACCTGTGTCTCCATGGCCTCACCCCATCTGGGGGAACCTGGTCGGTCGCCTGGCTGTGTCTGTGACTCGCTGCAGCAAGGTGCAGCAAGGTGCCAAGATTTTCTGAGGTGTCACCTTAATGCAAGCTCCTGAGACCCCAACAGCGTCTGCTCCTCCAGACTGACTAGAAGAAGCTCTTGGGGTCCTCAAATCTTAGGACAGTGATTAAAAACACCAAGCTCCACAGTTTAGGTCACTGTCTCCCAGAGTTCATTCCAGAGTTTTCTTGGGCTCCAGCCACGGAAACATGGGCAACAGGAAAAACCTTCTAGGACTGGCACTGGACCCTGTTTCCTGTGCCCTTTGGAAAGGGGGCTTTCCACATGAAATAAGATATTATAACTAAAGCCAGATGGTGTGACTAAGAGAGGAGAGGCCTGAAAGCACGTCTCCCTCCTCCAGAACCCCATCTTCTAGGGCCAGGCACAGAACACGCCGCAGAGAATACCTCAGTCATGTTTGTTAAATAAGTGCAAGTCTCTTCCAAAGGAAGCCCATGTTCCTCTACTAAAAAATTTAATTAACATCTCTCCTCTCTACTGAGGAGTTGTTTCTAGTTCTCTACACCTGCCCTGTGGGTACTCAGGCTCAGGAAACCCACAGAAAAAATGCCAGACTTGCCGACTTTCAAGCAGGGGCAAATCATAGAATCTTCCTAGTTCTTGGCACTCTTGGGGAAGTATGTGTTTTTCAAAACAATATGCATTTAACCCTGACTAAAAGAAAGGCTACCACTTTTCTAAAATGTTAAAGGTGGGATAAAATTAAGAGCTAGAAAGACAAAATGATTGGTTCTTAAACATAATAAAAAATCAGTATTTTAAAGCTCATTAAGCAGAATGGATATTGGAATTCCATTTCTACCTTCTTTTTACAATTCCATTAGCTGTTTAACCTCATATGAAAGCCTATTTAATAATTATGTAAAAACTCAAAATATGTAGTAGAATTAATGGAAGTTTCCCAATGACATGCTCCTAATTTTAAATTAGATGAAATTAAATAAAACTAGGTTTTATTTGTGGGGTCACCTACAAAAGAGAAAGAGAGAAAGAAGGAAAGAAGTATGAATGGAAGGGAAGGAAAGGAAAGGAAGAAAGTAAGAAAAGGGAGGGATGGAGGGAAGTTGGGATGGAGGGGGAGGGAAGGAAGAGCTCTCTCTGCCTAAATTAATGGCAAGAAAAACTCTATAGATTTTCTTTTTCCCATTTACTCACTATACTACAGCGGGATGAATCTAACTCGTGCATTTCATTCATTCCTGGAAACAGCACTGTTGTCTGTCCCCACTGCTTTCTCCCCTAGAGGCACAACCAGGGACTGAAGTAGCCGACACCATTCCTGCCTACGGGCTTGGCAGGCAAGAGACACACCCATGTCTCTGCCACAGAACCAAAAGCTGTAAGTCCACCAAGAGGAAAAGAAAGGCTCCAAGAAGGCTTCCTCGATTATGGTGGACCTGTACCACAAAAAAATGGGTAGGATTTAGACAGGATGCAAGAGGAGGGAAAGGATGCTGTAGAAAAATCTTTGTCCTGCCCCGGAGGGCTCCTCATCCATCCAATAAGCCTTGCTCGGTAATCATGAAAATGTTCAAACCATCCCCGGAATGGCTGGAAACCTGGAAGAACCAAGGCAGAAACTGTTCTGGAAACTTCTTTTGTAAATCTAAGGTAGACAGTACAGAGACCACAGAGACTAGACTTGACCTGTGGTTTGTTCTCGGAATGCCACCTTTTCTTCGCCTACCCCCTTAGACACATGTGCACACGCTCTGAATGTCTGGGACTAAAGACCAATGCTCTTCATCTGGGGCTCTCTAGAATATCTTATGATAGCTCAGGAGGGCAGAAGACCCAATAACTTGCCGGGCTTAGTCTTTTTCCCAAGAAACTATGCACATTGTGTTAATGGAAGTAAAAAAAATAGAGGTGCGGACACACCAGCAGTGCCAGACACAATGCCACAGAACACTGAGTGGACTTGCTGTGGGCCATTTCTCTTCCCCCATCAAGATGTCTGTGGCCTTTAGCCATCAGAGTGGGGCCTGTGGTTGAAGCAGGGTTTGAAGACCCTGCCTCCAAGCTCAATACTAAAGCAAACATGGAAACAAGGAAATGTAGGAATCAAGCTGGTCCCTTTTTCTTTTTTTTTAAAGATTTTATTTATTTGACAGACATAGATCACAAGTAGGCAGAGAGGGAAGCAGAGAGTGGGAGGGGGAAGCAGGCTCCTTGTTGAGCAGAGAGCCCAATGCTAGGCTCCATCTCAGGACCTAGGATCTTGACCTGAGCCAAAGGCAGAGGCTTTAACCCACTGAGCCACCCAGGTGCCCCAAGCTGGTCCCTTCTAACAGGATTCTGGAATTATGTGCCCTTCAGATCAACATTTATGTCTTCCATAGCAAAAAATGTCCCACTGATCCCACCCATCAGTACCCATGCTTTCTTGATACCTTGAATCCTCCTCAAATGTATATTTCAGTGGTAGAAATATATATAGGGGTACCTGGGAGGCTCAGTCGGTTAAGCACATGACTCTTGGTTCTGGCTCAGATCATGAGTTCAGGGTCCTGTGATCAAGCCCCGCATCAGGCTTTACGCTCAGCATGGAGACCCCTGGAGTTACCTTCCTCTGCTCGCACTCTCTCTCTAAAATAAATAAGTAAAATCTTAAAAAAAAAAAAAAAAGGAAACACATGGATTTACAGGTTTTATACACTACCTTGAAAGCCAAAAGAATACCCATAATTGTACAAAAGTACCAGAATTAAGACATTATATCAGTAGCCAGGAAAAGCAAATGATAAACTAAACATGGGGGATGCACTGAGGAATATTACTCAGCCTTGAAAAGGAAAGACATTCTGCCGCATGCTACAACATAAGTGAACCCCAGAGACAAGCTAAACGAAGTAAGTCGGAATGATTCCATTTATATGCAGTACATACAGTCATCAAATTCATAAGAGATGGAAAGTATACCAGAGTAGGGACTGAGGGTTCTATGTGTGCATGGGGAGAAGTTACAGTTCATTGGGTATAGAGTTTAGGATGACAAAAAGTTCTGGAAATGGATAGTGGAGACACTGACATACTTAATGCCACTGAATTTTCCCTGACAGTTTTAACCTCAAGAGGTTTTGTGTTTTTTTTTAACCCTTTATTATGATTTTTTTTTAAAGATTTTATTTATTTATTTGACAGAGATCACAAGTAGGCAGAGAGGCAGGCAGAAAGAGGAGGAAGCAGGCTCCCCGCTGAGTAGAGATCCCGATGCGGGGCTCGATCCCAGGACACTAGGTTTATGACCTGAGCCGAAGGCAGAGGCTTTAACCCACTGAGCCACCCAGGCGCCCCTAAACCCCTTTATTATGATTTTTAAAAAGACGCAGCTTGCTTACAACTAGACTAGACCTTCAGAGTAGGTAGGTACTGGTAGAATGTTACGTAGAAAAGGCTTTTTAAATTAACAGAAGACCTTAAAGGACGTATGTTATAAAGGCATTGGGAGGAGTGAACCAGGTTGTTTGAACACACAAAAAGGGGTCTTTTTTGAGTTTAGTGTCATGAAAATTTGGACATGAAGAACAAAGATCATCTCTCTGCCTCCGTCTCAAAAGACTGGTGTTTCTTACTGGCAACACAGCTTTCATCTCCTGTTTCCTTAATGCGTGAGCAATGGCTAAACTTTGAAATGGGAAAAAACTGTCCTCTAACGCAATAGTTCATTTGTAGAGGCGGACCTTTGTAGACTTGAATGAAATATACCTACTTCTGTGCACGCGTGCGCGCACACACACACACACACACACAGAGCTTTGTTTTCTTTTTTTAAAGATTTTATTTGACAGAGAGTGAGAGCATAAGCAGGAGGAGCAGAAGAGGCAGAGGGAGAAGCAGACTCTCGGATCATGACCTGAGCCCAAGGCAGACCCGTAACTGACTGAGCCAACCAGTTAGCCCCTGTTTTTCTTTTTCTTCTTTTTTTCTTTTTAAAGAAATTGTCAATCTCATTACCACCGCAGGCCAAAAGTGAGTATAAAAGATCTTATTGTTCACTTCAAAATTCCAAACTTGAACAGCAATAAACCTTGTCCTCGCCTTTAAAAAAAAAAAAAAAAAATAGTGGGTGGTTTAGAATACTAATGAGAGCACCAAGTTTTACGGAAACAAAATTTTAGATTTGAAAGGTATTTTCAAGTTTCTTTTGTCTGTTCTTAATTTTGAAGATGAGAATACTAGGGCACAGAGGTCATGCGCTTAGCTCGGTCACCTGTCCAGAACAATTCTTTAGCAGAGAGAGCTTAACAACAGCCCTGGTTTGTGTCCCACCTGCTCAACACACTGCCCATAGGTCCTGGGTCTTCTGAAAACCCCAGTTTTAAATATTCCAGGCTTTAAATGCTTCCTATGTCCCAGCAATTCTAATCCAAAATACCAGATTCCTTTTTGTTTTTAAAGGAAGTCCTAAAATTCCGGGTCATAGCATGTGTCTGGATCTTTGGCTGGCAAATCATGATTGTCAGAGTAGATCTTCTCTTTTAATTATGCAAAAAAATTATAAAGCTACCCATGAGCAAGCATGAGAAGTGCTTTTTTTTTTTTTAAGATTTTTTATTTTTATTTATTTATTTGACAGACAGAGATCACAAGTAGGCAGTCAGGCAGAGAGAGAGAGGAGGAAGCAGGCTCCCCGCTGAGCAGAAAGCCTGATGTGGGGCTCGATCCCAGGACTCTGGGATCATGACCTGAGCCAAAAGCAGAGGCTTTAACCCACTAAGCCACCCAGGTGCCCCGAGAAGTGCTCTTTTAACATATTAAAATCCAGCTTAACTTCCTGCAATGTGGTTCCTTTCTGGAATCACCCTCTGTGAGATCAAACCTCACTGGCTGGGGGTGGGGTGGGTGCACAGAGAAAGACAGCTGCGTGAAATCAAACAGAAGAGACAATAAATCCTATGTCATGTTCTAATGTAGGATTTCAGCAAGCCACCTCATCTCTCCAAGTTTTGGTTTCCTCATCTGTAAAGTGACTTGTTAATACCCTCCCGGTTGGGATGGGGGTGATTTGAAAACGTCTCAACCACCTGGCAGAGACTGGTATGTGCAGTGGCTGGATAAACAGGTGTCGTCACCATCATCTCCTATTTCAGCACTAAATTCCACATAATCCTGTCTCTGCACTGTCCCAAGCACGTCCTCGGTGAGCTCCCGGTAATTGGATCTAGTCTCAGGCTCCTTGCCCACTCCCTCTCCTCAACACTGTTCCCTGGGTCTACCAAAGCCTTATTCAACTTGAAAAAAATGAAAAGAACGAGAAAAACAAAGAGTCCAGGTTGTTCAAAACCCCTCCCTTTGCTCAAAGAAAGGTCCAGCAGACTGCGGATGCTTTTGTTAAATGTGCCTTCAAGCTCAAAGTGTTTTCCGGCTAAGGAAACTAGAGTACAGTATTAAAATGCTCTCAATTACGGTGCGCTGGGAGAATTCCGTGAACTCTGGGTCCCCTCCATCGGGTCAGACAGGATGAGTGTCTTCCGAGAAACCCCAAACCACCGGTCGCGTCCTGGATGGCGCTCATCCTGTCTTCAGGACTGACCTTTCCCTTCTTCACTTGGGGCTCCTCACCTGTGCACAAGGGCCGTGGGGTTTGGTTAGGGGTCCCCAACTCCCGACTCCTACGGCCGCCTGCTGCTCCTCAGCGGGCGGATGGTGCACGGGGGCAGGGGAGGCTGAGATGGTGACTGTCCGGGGTGGAAGACAACAGGGAGGATCCGGGGCAAGACAAAATACTAATCAGGCTGTAAGTACACAAGCCTGAAGACCGGCTTTCTTGCGTGACAGCTTCGGAAATTGACAGGCACTTGAAATGTGACATGTTCACTACTATGGTGGTTTCCTTTTTTTATTTTATTTTATTTCCTTAAAAGCAGATGTTAAAATTGATGGTGCTTTCACAATGGGAGTTACTACGGGATTAAGGAGATTGTTCAAGGGAAGAGTTAGCAAAAACTTACACCAGGCATTTTACATACATGGTCTCAATTCTCACAACCCGGGAAGTAGATACTTTCCCTCTCACTTCATAGTCAAGGAAAACTGAGGCTTTAGGTTGCTTTGAATTGGGTCATTTGTTCCAGTTTACCGGCGGGGAAGAGGTGGGAGGGCGGGGGGTTCAGTCCAAGGCTGAGTCCCCAGAGGGTAGAAGGAACGGAGCAGTCTCACTTTCTGGCGCAAAACACTGGGTCTGGTTATTAACAGCTTCAAATCATACCTTGCCCTGCTTCATAAACCTTCCACGGAGCCCCAGAACCTTCCAAATATTCCTGTGGGTGTGACTATGACAAACTCTCCTCCTGAAGGCTTCAGTCCTAAGATAGAGGGACCCATTTACCATCTAAGACCCAACCGTTCCCTTGAAGTGGATGCATAAACTTGAGTGGCAAACCTGATGCAACGTTTTCACTGTATGTAAGATTACATTTAGGTATGTATGTTGAATGTGAAAGTACTGCCAAAGCCAGGAATGAATGAATTCTCTAGGTAATGAAACAAACAAACAAAACTTTTTGAGAAGAAACAGCATCCACAGAGAAGCGACACACAGGCACGCATAAAATAAACCCATTAAAAAAACAAGGCTCCATACATACTATCAATGTGCACTAGAAAAATTTGAGAAGCACAGACCTACCCAAAACTATTCCGTGATCCTCTTTTTGTTTGGTGGTGGGGTATTTATTCAAGCACTTTTGAAATGTTTGAGTTTTTAATTTACTTTAAAATATTTCTTTTAGGGGCGCCTGGGTGGCTCAGTGGGTTAAGCCGCTGCCTTCGGCTCAGGTCATGATCTCGGAGTCCTGGGATCGAGCCCCGCATCGGGCTCTCTGCTCAGCAGGGAGCCTGCTTCCTCCTCTCTCTCTGCCTCTCTCTCTGCCTGCCTCTCTGCCTGCTTGTGATCTCTCTCTGTCAAATAAATAAATTAAAAAAAAAAATTTTCTTTTAAAATTGCAAAAAGAAAATGGCCCCAATCCTCCAACACAAGCTCCAGTTAAGTATGCTGGCAAAGCATTATAGTTCGAGATAATTTCCAAACAAACAAAAAGCCACTTACAGTTTCAGTACACTTACACATCATTTTCAAGTTCCCTTCTAATGCCCGTCCAGGGACACTCCTGACTTACACTTGTGCATAGATGTAACAGCAGTTGGGACTCAATTTTCTGTTGGTTTTTTTTTTTCTATTAATGGACAGTGAAGAGTCTTTATTTTTTTTTGCCACAGTTAGTATGTGTCTCGTGGTTGGATATTAAAGATATTTCCAAATGATATTGTTATAAAGAAGAACTATGAATCCTTTTAAAGATACGCATAATTTGTTTTCTCTTGGCTTAGTAAAGGATTTCCAGGAGTAGGATTCTTGAATCAAAACTTACAAATTTCTGTTGCTCTTGGCCTTCCAAATGGGACTACACTCATACGGCCAGTAGTAATATCTGAGCACGATTTTCTCTATGTTTACTATATAATTATCTTAATTATGTGTCATATATTCATCCACTGTATAATTATCTTTGTCATTATCACAACTGTTTAATGGTACCTCACTGAGGTTTCATTTTTTATTTCTTTGACTACCAGTTGCTCAGTATTTTCTCTTGAGTATATTTCCATGTGAGAAGGAGAGCTTAGCAATGACTTTAGTTCTGGAACCAAACTGCTCAGATCAAAAACTGGACATCATCACCCACCAACTCAGACTTCTTATGCCCTTAACTTCAACCTTCGGCTTCTTTGCTGGTAAAAATAATAGTAAATAATAACAACAATAATTTTAGGCAATTTGATAGGATTAGGGCCATTGTACCTTAGAGTTTTTATAGAATAAGGGAGCCAACATGTCATATGCTTACACTGTATGTGACACATGGGCCCTCCATAAACATTAGCCATTTATTCACTATTATTATTAAATATTTTCTTCTGTCTGGACATTGTTCAAATCTTTAGTTCATGCCTACAGGGAACTTTTTTCAGACCTCCACAATCAGAAACTGTATTTGAAGTTTCCTGACAAACACCTGAATGCACTCAATTTAATTCCACACATAGTAGCCATTATACAAAACAGAATCCTAGGTTCTGGGTTATGGTGGGGTGGGGCGGGGGAGTAGTCATATATAATGCATCTTCCTGATCTCAAGGAATCAACACATGCTTATTTGCTGAGCCTTCTGGGGGAAATTCTAGGCTTGATCAATATAGGTAAATACTCTTTGGGGAACAATGCATCCATTGTAGTGATGAAAGGAACAGGAGAGCATCTGGCGAGACTGGCCAGAAACTGCTCTGAGGGTCCCCCTGGGGGCAGGAGGGGTTAACAGGGACTCCTTCCTGGGATGGCCACACTCCACTGGTAGCGATTACACCTCTTGCTTCAGGAATTCTCCCCCTTAGCCAGGTGTTTTGTTAATTAGCAGCCGTGTTGGAAACGAATCTTCCTAAGTGGATTGAATGACTCTGATTAGCATAACATGGGGAAAGAGTAAACAAAGATGAGAAGGGGTGCTCGACTTTGTGTCTGGAACAGAGGCATCCTAGAGGCCTGTCAGGCACAAACATCTGAAAGACGAAAGCCCCTGGCAAGTTGCATAGTCTAGGACGGTGCCTTAGGCGCATTCCTGGGTCCAGATGCTGATTACAGAAAATTCGTGATTACTTGATTCCAACCCATGATCATGCTGCCACCCCAAGTGTACCTTTTGTGGGAGAGGCAGCCAGACCCCCTCGACAGGGCATAGGTGGCCCCAGACTTGCTTTTTAATTTTCACCCATACCTGCAGAGGAGCATGCGACCCTCCCCAGTCTGCTTCCCCAAAAGATCCAAAAGGGCCTGGGGCAGATCTCTGTCAACAGCAGAGTCCAGGCTAGGCGAGGAAAGAATGAGAACCACAAGGCCTGTATGGAAATAACATTTACCTGTCCTGGGGCAGGAAGTTTATTTTTTCCTCCTTTCTTTTTAAAGCATTCAAAGTGGATTATTTAAAGGAAGTTTAAGGTACACATTTCAAGAGAAACAAGACACGCATACATTCTGTATTCGTTCAATTTCACAATAGAAAATAGAATGCTATTTTCCACAAATCAACTGTAGGAGCACATCATGGGGAAGATGTAGTTTTACAGTTTATAAGGAAATCCAGTTCTCCATCTGCGGTAGGGGGAGGAGAACACCTTGCCTCAGTTTTTAATGATAAGTTTATACATTTTTTAGGGCAAACACCAAAAGAAAAAGCTTTGGAGTAAGTCCCATCTAGATACGTATATTTCTTTAAAAAATTTTATGTACCACTGTATAATGCACATTATTAAAAAGATGGGGAAAAGGAAATAACGCTTATAAGTATAATCACTTATGGTACAAATACAAATAGATATTAATATTTGTAATGAAAGCAATAGATTAAATATGCTTTATTTTTTAAAGAAAGATCTTATTCATTTGAGAGACAGAGAGAGAAAACAAGCAGGGGGGAGGTGCAGGGGGAGAGAGAGAAGCTGTTTCCCCACTGAGCAGGGAGCCCAATGCCTGAGCCACGCATGCAGGAGCCCCTAAATACGCTTTATTTTTGAAAACTCTTGGTTAATTACCTTGTTATAGAGTCCTGTCAAGTACTGGTTCCAAGTGTCCTGTAGCCTAACATTTTGTTTTAATGGCTATCTGTCTGGGTGACACGTATCCACTGGAGAAACAGTACAACACTCACTCTGGGCTTTGCTGCCTAAATCTTGATACTTTGACAAAGTCTTTTTTGGTGAGATTCAGCTGGTAGTTCTCAAACCCTCGTCCCTGCAAACTAGTCAGGGGGTGCCACATTTTTATGAATCTAACAAATGGACTAAAAACCCACTGATACTCTTCACTTCAAAGATTTTGTCAGACAATTCTTTTTCCAAGTTCTTCTAGGTTGTCAGTTTTGGAAAAGAGGTTTTTTAAAAGATTTTTATTTATTTATTTATTTGACAGACAGATCACAAGTAGCAGAGAGGCAGGCAGAGAGAGAGGAGGAAGCAGGCTCCCCGCTGAGCAGAGAGCCGGATGCGGGACTCGATCCCAGGACCCCGAGACCATGACCTGAGCCGAAGGCAGAGGCCTTAACCCACTGAGCCACCCAGGCGCCATGGAAAAGAGTTTTGCCCAGCCACAGATTTCCCATATTTCTTGGCAACATGTTTACATTACAGTGAAAACATTCCCAAACAGCTCTTTCCAAAACGTGCCTCTGGAGCACAAATTCTCCTGAGAAGCAATCACCCCTCTCACTGTGGAAATGTCACAATGACCTTGGACTGTTCCTCCTGTACCCACTTTCCCCACTTGGTGGGTTTAACCACCCAGAAGCTCCCCAAATAGTGTTGATCAAAGTTTTTGCAACCCAGTCTCTAGGCCCCTCCCCCTTCCCAGAGGCCAGTGGGTGGGGCTAAAAGCTCCAACCCTCTAATTACTGGTTCTTTCTGGTGCCCACCCCATCCTGAGGCTACCCAGGGCCCCCCTACACCTCAGCCACCTTATTAGCATAAGCAGGTGTGGAAAAGAGCTCTTTAGATGAGTAACAAAAGACATTCTTATCATCTCAATCCCTCAGGAAATTCCAAGGGCATCAGAACCCAGAGACAAAGACCAAACCTATATTTACCAGTCTATCAGGGCTGAGCCTAAGGGTAATCATCATTCATAATCTACCAGTGTTTGGCACTAGAACATGCTTGATGAACACTGGTTACAAAGTAGCTGACTTGTCAACCCACCAAACTCAGCAGACAGTCGTGCCTCCTTCAGAGAGCTCAACTTTGAGGCAAAGAATCCATCCTCCCCCGCCCTCTTTCCATCAAAGACCAACCCCCCCACCTGTGTAATGGAATCCAGCCTCTTTCCCCTTCTTTGAAACCAGGCTCAGTCATGGATATCTCACTCCCACAGGCTTAGCTTCTCCCCTCCACCAGAAACTCACCAGCAGCATTAGAATATGTTCAGGCGTCTCCAGTCTCAAATGGAAAAGGAGAGAAAGAGAGAGAAATGAAAGGAAACCACAGACCCCACATTTCCTCCATATTCCACACGTCTATTTCGTTTCTCAGTCACTGTACCCAGTGGCTCCTCCTCTTCCAAACACAGTGGTCTTTTTCTCCAGGCCAGCCCCTTTCTCTTATCCTACACCAGTCCTCTGATGATCTTCTGTGTATGCAATGATCACCCACATACAACAGCTCCCAAAAGGGACGTCCTTCCACCTCATCTCTTTCAAGAGTTCCAGATGCCAATTCCTTGGTCTCCACTCGAGTGTCTCACAAGCAAAATCTATCCCAAGGAATCACCTTCCCTCCCTCACCCCGGGGTTTTCTAACACTGAATGGTTTCACGACCCCATCCCACTCAAGTTATTTATGCCAGAAACTTTCAAAACATGCTCCATATCACACTGTCCAAAAACCACATCCAAAATAATCACCACTTTCATATTGACTTTAACTACAAAACTCAACCTCTCTCCCTTCCCTCCTCCCCACAAGCCCTCTGTGTCTGGCTTCTATTAAGTACCATAAGGGTGAGAGCAAATACCTTTGCACTCTGTCCCTGCACCCCAGCCTGCCCCTCTTCAGGGTATGTGTGCAAAGTGACAGGCTGAGGGCCTGAGGTCCAGTCTAGCTGGGACAAAGTAGTCCATCTTCACCAAAGACACCAGCCCGGCCTAACCCTGCAAACCATTCTCCACACAGCAGTGGAGATGATCTTTGCAAGAACCCAAACTTAATCACTCATCTCATCTCCTAATAACATCCTTCAAAAGGTTCCCATTACCTTTCCATCGAAACTCAAAGTCCTGAAAATGACCCAAGAGGCCTCACCTGAGCCATATTTCTGCCTTGTCTTAACGCTTCTGACATGGAACTCGGGCCCCTAATTCACCTGACTACTTCCTACTCATTTTTCAGGACTTCTTTGAAGTATCACTTCCTATGGGGACCTACCCTGGGTAATCTCTTCCCTTATTAAGGTCCTCAGGTTAGATGCTCTCTGGACATTGTGGGCTATTTTGGAGTCCCACCAGCAACTGGGACAGCCTGTGGGACTATGTGCTGGTTTATCTCCAACCCGTCCTCTAGCCATGAGGCTGGAAGGCTCAGAAAGGCGGGGGACCCTCCATCCTTCCCAGCCATGGGGTCAGAGCTGACAATGCCTGTCACGTACGGGTGCTCAGTAAGTTGTTCAATGAGTGCCTGAAGAAACAGGTTGCTCAGGGACCCACTCACCCCCTATACACAGTTTGGCTAACTCTTTAGCAAAAGAAAAATTATTTATGGGAGGAATTTTTTTTTTAGTCATGGGTGTACATTTTTTTAAATTAATTTTTGAAGTTTTTTGTTTTGTTTTGATATTTTTGGTATTCTCCACACCCAACATGGGGCTCCCCTCGTGATCCTGGGGTCAAGAAGTCAACATGCTCTTTCAGCTGAGCTAGCCAGGTGCCCCTTCTTAGTAAATTTAGCGTACCGATGACCGAATACATGCAGGCTCGATTGGAAATATCAGTACAGTCTGTGAGTCGGAAATTCTCAGTGCTTTGGGGCAGCAGTAACCTCTCCGGGGATTTGCATTAGTGATCGCAATCCTCTTCTGAGATATGAACAAGGAACCAGGGTCAACCTCATGGGTATGCAAACTGTACTGCCACACAGGGCCCTGTGATTCACCTAATAACTCAAGCTGTCTGCTATCTTCTTGATTTTTTTTTTTGAGTTTTATTTAAGTAATCTCTATACGCAGTGTGGAACTCGAACTCACGACCCTGAGATCAAGAGTCACATGCTCCTCCAACTGGGCCAGCCAGGCACCCAGCATTCGTGGTATCCTTAAGAATTTCTAAACATGAGCCCCACAAATTATGTAGCCAATCCTGAGTCTTTGAAATAAGTTTGATTTCTGGAAGGGAACCAATGGATTGCCATTCCCTATCTAAAGATGTACCTTTTTAAAACTAGGGCTGTGTTTCCAACCTCCTGAACTTAAGGTCTAAAAAAAGAGGGTTGGTTATATATTCAGTATATTTTCTTCTTTTGATATGAATCTATGGCGTATTATGTAGGGCTCTCTTTTATCAAATCAGAATTTCTCAGACTACAGAAATATATGGTTGTCTTAGCTATTGCTGTTAGCTAAAAGCTTTTTATGATTTTTTTTAAAAGATTTTATTTACTTATTTATTTGACAGACAGAGATCACAAGCAGGCAGAGAGAGAGAGAGAGAGAGAGAGAGAGAGAGAGAGGAGGAAGCAGGCTCCCCGCTGAGCAGAAAGCCCAATGCAGGGCTTGATCCCAGGACCCTGGGACCACGACCTGAGCTGAAGGCAGAGGCCTCAACCCACTGAGCCACCCAGGTACCCCCTTTTTATGGTTTCTAAAACTATATTCTACTCTGAACATGATCTACAGTGAGTCTCATTGTTAAAATTTTTGCTTAGAATTTCTGCTTGTGGTTCTCTTAGGAATTGTGTCAATTTTCAGTAAGCATGGTTCATTAATATTTTATCACCTTAAAAAAATTAAAAGACATCAAGTAAACTAAAAGGAGAAAATTGGGGGCACCTAAGAATCTGACTCTTCATTTCTGCTCAGGTCATGATCTCAGGGTCGGGAGACCAGCCCTGCATCGGGCTCCTCAGTGAGAAGTCTGCTAGACATTTTCTCCCTCTTCCTCTGCCCGTCTCCCAGCCTGCTCCCCTCCTTCTCTCAAATAAAAATAAATAAATCTTTTTTTAAAAAAGGTAAAATAAACGGAGAAAAATGAAAACCACTCTAGAATTCCTTTTCAGCTTCTACTATTTTAAACTTTGGAAATTTAACAACCACATGGAACACCCAAAATTTCCTTGGAGATACACCCTGGTAGGACACATGGGGCTGTTCACAGAGAACACTAGTTTATTCATTTTTATTATAAAAATATTTTAAAATGTAGATGTTTGTTTAGACATTACAGATAGCTTCTCTAGTCACTTCTCAGTCACCAGGGGATGACTGGCATTTACAGGGTAGGACCAGGATGCTGCGGCACATCCCACAACACGCAGGACAATTTCCACAACAAAAGCTTAACTGGCCCAAATGTCAACATACGTGGCCTCTGCCACAGAGGGCGACAAAGAAACACGACAACCTTAAGCATTGCATCCGGTGTCAAAGCCAATGTTGAGAGTCCCCATGAGAAAGTCATTTGGGAACTCCTCTTTTAAGTCAGGGAGCTAGGCATTTGGCATCCTGAACTAGAACCATGAATAAATTTTCATTAGAATGACCATGAGAGACTGTGGACTCTGAGAAACAAACTGAGGGTTTTGGAAGGGAGGGAGGTGGAGGGATGGCTGAGCCCGGTGGTGGGCATTAAGGAGGGAACGCATTGTATGAAACACTGAAAAAATAAAAAAATTTTTTTAAAAAGAACTAAAAAAAAAAAAAAAGAATGACCATTAGCAGCAGTGACACAATTCCTTGTGGCTGGCCCATAAAAAAGACTACTCTACACCATGGCAGTAACTGCATCCTTCATGGAAAACAGGAATTGAGAATTCGAAGAAATCATTTCAACAGCATTAATCTCGGTTTCCCACCACCTCATTTCATGACAAGTGCACAATATCTACATCATAGGTCAGAATTTTTCATTCCCCTCAAGAATGGAATAACCAGCTATAGAAGTTTCCGAGACAGATCTGAAAACAAATGACGCAAGAACCAAATCTGATTGGTTCCTGTGTTTTAAAAAAGAAAAAAAGAGACAATATTTAAATCAGGTTTCACTTTGTTTAAAAAAAAAAAAAAAAGAAAGAAAAGAAAAAGATTTTTCAGCTAGTTGGGGGAGGGAAGAAAGAGCTAGACACCCTGGGTCAGAATCCCGGCAGGGTTATGGGGAGCGAATGGCCATCCCCACAGATTGTTTTAGGAGGTCCTCCCTAGGTCACCTGTGCCCAGCCAAGCCCCCCTTAAATCTCCCACCCATTACCTGATCAGTCCCTGTAACATAGTTGATTTTGTAAATGGTTGATAATTCTCAAGGACATTTTTCTTTATGTTAAGCAACTAAGTTTAAAAAAAAAAAAAAACTAACGTGGTTGGAAGTGGTCTTATAATCAGTCAGGTTTGAATTATAATTAACGAAGGATGAAATCCACTAGAGATTTGGGCCCAGGCTAAAGAGGTCCTTCCCGGGGCCAGTGAAGGAAGGGCAGATGATGAGCTGGTGGCAACCTTCAAATCCTCCCCAAGAAGTAGAAACCAGTATCAGCCTCTTCCACCCAACAATAAAACTTTGTAAAGACAAATTTACAGTATATTACAGTTTTTAAAAATTGAGGAGTCAGCCACTTCTAAGAACTCAGTTTCCCCAAACCACATCTTGAATGGCTGCGAAAAATAGCAGATACCCACCAAGCTCAGGGTTTCTCTTTTTGCCAAAAAAGAGAAATCTGTTACCGTATCCTCTCGCAGGGGAGCCTCTCTGGAACTGCCTGGGCTCCTAGCAGGTAATTTACACTGATCTTTAAAAACCATTCATCCCTCCTCCTCCACTCTATAAAACAAATCTGCCTTTCAGAACAGCTCTGAAAGGGGGACAGAGTGCCCAGAGCAGGGGACAAGTCCCTGACCGGATGCCTCACCTACCACTCTACAAATTCAGGTCACAGAAACCTGTAGCCTGTTCTTATCTCAAGGAACCAATGCTTTCTGTGAACCTCGTATATCCTTCCCAGTTGGCCGCTTGTCTTAACGAGTTGTTAAATAAAGACTCTTCCCTCCAGAAAGGAAATCAAGCAAAGGGTGCCACGGTTGCCCGGTGACTACAAACCTTACCTCCACCTGGGCAGCCCATAAGGTGCAGCCGGATCTGCAAGCGACCTCATCCACGGTGAGAAAGAAGTGTGGGGCCGGTGCGGGTGCCGGGGGCTCGCTCGGCATGGAGGGAATGCGCTGCAAGGAGAAAAAGAGCCGTTAAGACAGGGCTGCTTTCATTTCAAAAAGCTAATAACCAAAAATTGGAAGAATATAAGTCAGAAACGGAGTATTAACAGAAACTTTTAAAAAAAAGGAACCTAGGAGAGAAACGATCACCTGTTTTCCAAACAGACCCAGCAGCCCAAGTTTCCTACACCCGCGGGGTAAGACCGAGAGGGAGCAGGAGGAAAGAGAGAAGCGGAGGGCTGGGGTGGGGACTTCGGAGTCCCTTTCCAGTCGCTTGCCCCAAGGCGAGTCATTTCTCATCCTGGTGTCGGCTTCTTCATCGGTAAAATGAGGGTAATAATGCCTCTTTGCAGGGCTACGGGAAGGATTAGACGGAGTTGGCACCCAAGAGACAGCGCGGTGAGTAACTGTTCGCTCTCCTGCCCATCCACGCCCGCAGCCAACTCCGACTTCTCAGGTCCTACTCGCTACCCCGATCCGGGGGAAAGAAGCCAGAAAGAAGTGGCTTCCAGGTGACATTGGGCACCGGAGTCCTGGCCCGGGGCTCCAAGGATCGAACCAGAAGTAAGGCCCCGGGAAAGCGTCCAGAGCGCACACGCGGTCCCGGCTCACTCCCACCGAGCGTCCGCTCCCTCCGGCCAGGGCTCCGCTTCCTCTTCCCCAGCGGAACCCCCCACCCCGCGCCCGGGGCAGCGGGGCCCTGGCTGAGAGCCGGCTCCCTCCCTCGCATCCTTCCCATCCTTCCACCCGCCACCCGGCGCCATAGCAGGCGATCCGGGTTGCCGGGAACGGAGTGGATGGAGTGGAGGAATCGGTTACCTGCAGCAAGCCTGTGGCGGCCGGCGCGCATCAGGGTGCGCTACCGCGCGGCACCCCAAATACCCGCGCACTGGCCAAGCGACGCGCTCCCCGCGCAGGCTGCGCTGGAGGACCGCGCCTCCTGCCTCACCGCGTCCTACCCTGCCGCCTCGCCCCTGGCCCCGCCCCGTGAGGCCCCGCCCCCAGCGCCCCCGCCTCGCCCACCTCCGAGGTTCGAGGGCGGGGCGGGGAAGGGGGCGCGCGCGCGCGGCTCCTGGCCGGGGACAGCGCGCCCTCTGGGTCTGAGCGAGGTGTGGGCCGAGAGCCGGCGTCCGTGTGCTTTCTTCCTCTCTCCGCTTCCTCCCGTTCGCCCTGACTCTCAGCTCCCCGAACTCCTCAAGGGCTGGGTGAGTAAGTGGGGGCTTCTTCGATATTCTTTGCCCTCTCCGCCGAGGCAGGGGACGCGAGAAGTACAGCTTTTCTGATTTTCAGTGTTTTATTAAAAAAAAAATGCAGAAGTCAAAGATTCTGTATATAACGTGAAGTTTAGAGATGACCATGCGGTTTGGTTCCCCCCGCCATGGTCTTTTGTTCAGTTTAGTATTTAAAAACATTGCATTCACGTGTGTTTTCACCTAAAAACTAAGACAAAAACTGGGAAACAGTCCACAGTGCCGTGCGAAGTAGAACACACCTCTCTCCCTACCCTGTAGCGCAGAGCGCTGTCGCTTAAATAAGCTGACACGGTGTCCCTGATAGGAGAGGAATACTGCGCGTTCCCCCTTGGACTTTGACCTCCTGGAGAGCAGATCAGGTTCTTACTCGTCTTCACATCACGTAGTCACTCAACACACGTGTTTGGAAGTAAATGAACGGTGGACGTGCCTACACACTTCCCCACCCACCGGTATTGCCCGGGTCGTAGGGCAAATCTGAGACCCCCCCTGAGCAGGGAGGTTTCCTTGCAGCTGGAGGCTTGCCTGGTGTCCTTCATTCTTACGAAAGGTCATTGCACACGGGAGAGTCCTGAACGCGGAGAGCAGAGCCAGGCTGGCCTAGAGCGAACCTTGGAGTCTCTGAGGTTCATCTTCCGGGGCTCCGGACTTGAGGAGGTTAAATACCCAGGTGGGGCGGGGAAGGGTGGGACCCCGGCGGGCGGTACCTTACAAGTGAATCATAAATTAGCATATTGGTTTCCCGTTAACCCACCTCTCTTGTGAAGACCCCAGCTTTCTCTTCAAGGCTTTGGAATGTTCTGGGAAGCATGCTCTGGCCTCTTCAGTCCCCTTCCCACCCTTGTGCGGGGGTGTTAACTTGGGTCATTAAGCAGCACGATGTAGGCCCGCGCGAGTGGTAATGGCATAGGAGCTGGTGAAAGATTCCTGGGGGAAGGTAAATCTTGTCTCTTCGCCAAGGAGATTCCTCCGCCATGGAGTGACAATCTTGGAATATATTGCTTTAATTTTATTTTAAAAAAGCAATTTGGGGGGGGGCATCTGGCTGGCTCAGTCAGTAAACCACGTCCCTCTTGATCTCCAGTAATGAGTTTGAGCCCCAGGTTGGCGGTAAAGTTTACTTAATAATAAATTTTTTTAAGTAATTTTCTTATAATCATTATATGCAAGACTGAGGACAGTGGAACCAGAGTTCCTTTTAAACTGTGGTTTGTATTTTTATCCTGGAAACCAAAGTGGAGCCCAAAATATCTTGTGCAGAATTTGCATTTTGGTCAGAATTAGAAAAAAACGTAATTGCAATTTGTTTTCTCCATCTTTTGCTAACCTAGATGACCTTTTTAACTAAGGACTTAAGACATTGAGAAGGCAAAAGAACTGTGAAAAACCTCATAATAAATTATGAAACTAAATTCATGAATTTTATTAATTCAGTGTTTGAAGCGAAACCTGTCACTTCTTTCCACTGGGCTAACCATGTTTCTTTAATCCCCACTTGATTAGTGGTTTCTGCTTTGTTTTCCTGGGCTTACATCAAGGATATTTTAAGGGTTTTTTTGTTTTTGTTTTTGAGGATTTTATTGTTAAGCTCAAACTCATAATCCTGGGATCAAGAGTTGCATGCCCCACCAACTGAGCCACCCAGGCACCCTTTAAACTGATTTTTAATCAACACTCCTGGTATGCCTGAAAGAACGACTCCTTTTAATTTCTAAAGGGGTAATCAAATTTGCTTGCTTTTGAGTTGTCTACTCATACCATTAAAGATTTATAGCTTAGAAAAGAAAGTGTGCATATCTTATGACCCAGCAATTCTACTCTTTGGCATATAATCAAAAGTTGTTTTGTCTAAGGTAGTAGCCACAAGGCACACATGGCTAGTAAGCCCTTGAAATTGTCTAGATTCCATTGAAATGTGTGGGAAGTGTCAAATACACGATAGATTCTGAAGATTTAATATGAAAGAAGAAATAATTTAAAATATCTCTTTTTAAATATTGATGGTACGTTGAAATGATCATATTTTGGACATATTGATTTATGTATTATTCACCAACACAATTTGTACACATCATGCTTCAGGTATATCATGAGGATTGATGGATTGATTTGATCATCTAAGTTTAATGTGTAATATTGTCTTGATAGGAAAATTAACTTCAAGACCCAACGAGTGGATTTATAAATTAACTTTTTGACTACGTCTTTCCGGTCAGTTGGGTATGGTGGGTAGCCCATAAATGTGATGATTTATTTTTAGTGACCACAATAGCATAAGCCTATCATAAATCTACACACGCAGTCCACAAGGTCTTTTGGATCTCTTTAGGGCATTTCTGTCAGGTGCCTTTCGGAAAACGGGTGTCCCAGCAGAGATTCTTACAGAGAAGTGAAGGAGTTGGTTAAACAAGCGTGAAGAGAACCATTGAACCATTGCAGTAATGGGGAGGTAGCAAGGGCAGAAGCAGCTGCCTCAGGGAGAGCTGGAGAGAAGGAGCTGGTATCAAACCAAGAGCTGCCTGCTTACCAGAAGGCCCCGGGGAGCTGGGACTCGGGCCTCTAGGGAAGGAGTGGGACCCAGCTGGTGGTGATATTTTCCAAAGGCAAATGTTGAGGCTGGATTGGAGAGGGTGGATTAAATACTAGAAATCAGAACCAACTGCTGGGGGGAGGGGAGGGGGAGTTTGCTTGGTGACCATGGCAGGCACAGGCAAGCAAACATAAAGGAACAAGTCCCTTTTCCCTTCTCCTGACTCCCTGTCTCCCGAAACACCCACGATCGGCAAAACCTTAACAGAAAACACACAGAGCTGCAGCCTCAGTGAACAGAGTACTTTAGACATTCCTTAATAACCAGTGGAAGGAGAGAACTCGTGATTATGAATATCAACTATCCTCATATTACAGAGGTAGGGGAGTGCTAATAAATGGAGCTCTTATACTGGTGATTAATTCAATTGTGATACATTTTTAAAAAATATCATAAGGATGCTTCGGGGGCTCAGTCCTTTGAGTGTCCCACTCTTGATTTCAGCTCAGGTCATGATCTTGGGGTCATGGGATCGGGGTCCTCCTTGTGCTCATGCTCAGCGGGGAGTCTGCTGGGGGAGCTCCCCCTCCCCTCTCCCCTGCCATGCTCTCTTTCTCTCTCAAATAAATATATCTTTAACAACATTTATCATAATAAAATTGTTGTTAAAAGTACAACTCAAAAGACAACGTTGAACTTGACCCTAATCCTGTGCTCCCAGAAGACAGTGATGGTTTGAGAAACTCCCACACCCACACCCCTTTGTGTTCCGGGAACTAGCTTTCTGTGAAGAATTATCGCCTTTCCTCAAATGACACAGCTAAGACTCAGGGAGAACTCCCTCATTTATCTATGACAAGGTCAGACACAGACCATCCAGATTCCCTTTGTGTGTCAGAAATGATTAGCTGAGCCGTTTGTCCCCAGGGAATGATCAGCACAAAGTGCCCTGTTCGCTTTACTTGATGAAACTTTATTCAAGCTTCCCTCCTTCCCCACAACTTCAAGCTTTCATCCACCCTCAGCCTAAGCCAGCAGTGGGATGGAGAATACACCCTTAATGGCCCCAGCCATGAAGCCCCTTCCTAGTGGGCTTCAAAGAAACCTTTTTAAAAAAATTAACATATAACATATTATTTGCCCCAGGGGTACAGGTCTGTGGATCATCATTCTTACACAATTCACAGCACTCACCGTAGCACATACCCTCCCCAATGTCCATCACCCAGCCACCCTATATGCCCCCCACCCCACCCCCTAGCAGCTCTCAGTTTGTTTTCTAGGATTAAGAGTCTCTTATGGTTTGTCTCCCGCCCCCGTCCCATCTTGTTTTCTTTTTTCCCTCCCTACTCCCCATGGCCCCCTGCCCTGCCTCTCAAATTCCTCATATCAGAGAGATCATATGATAACTGTCTTTCTCTAACTGACTTATTTCGCTTAGTTCTGGTTCTCTTATTACTCTCTAGTTCCCTCCACATCGTTGCAAATGGCAAGATTTCATTTCTTTTGATGGCTGCATAGTATTCCATTGTATACCATTGTATAGTATATTGGAATACATAGTATTCCATTGTACCACATCTTTTCTATCCATTCATCTGTTGATGGACATCTAGGTTCTTTCCATAGTTTGGCTATTGTGGACATTGCTGCTATAAACATTTGGGTACATGTGCCCCATTGGATCACTACATTTGTATCTTTAGGGTAAATCCCCAGTAGTGCGATTGCTGGGTCATAGGATAGCTCTATTTTCAACTTTTTGGGGAACCTCCATGCTGTTTTCCAGAGTGGCTGCACCAGCCTGCATTCCCACCAGCAATGTAGGAGGGTTCCCCTTTCTCTGCATCCTTGCTAACATCTGTCATTTCCTGACTTGTTAATTTAGGCATTCTGACTGGTGTGAGGTCATATCTCATTGTGGTTTTGATTTGTATTTCCCTGATGCCGAGGGATGTGGAGTCCTTTTTCACGTGTCTGTTGGCCATCTGGATGTCTTCTTTGCAGAAATGTCTGTTAATGTCTTCTGCCCATTTCTTGATTGGATTATTTGTTCTTTGGGTGTTGAGTTTGATAAATTCTTTATAGATTTTTGAGACTAGCCCTTTATCTGATACGTCATTTGCAAGTGTCTTCTCCCACATTGTCAGTTCTTTTGGTTTTGCAAACACCAAACCAGCCCTACAAGAAATATTGAAAGGGGTCCTCTAAGCAAAAACAGAGCCTAAAAGTAACAGACCAGAAAGGAACAGAGACAATATACAGTCACAGTCACCTTACAGGCAATACAATGGAACTAAATTCATATCTTTTAATAGTTACCCTGCATACAAATGGGCTAAATGCCCCAATCAAAACACACAGGGTATCAGGATGGATAAACAACAACAACAACAACAACAACAACAACAAAACCCAAGACCCATCCATATGCTGTCTGCATGAAACTCACTTGAGACCCAAAGATACCTCCAGATTTTAAAGTGGGGGTGGAAAACAATTTACCATGCTAATGGCCATCAAAAGAAAGCTAGGGTGGCAATACTTAAATCAGATAAAGAAACCTTTTTGACCAACCGTCTGATCCTGCTACCTGCTCCTCCCTCTCCAACACCTGTTTTTTTCTAGCCCTGTTGGCCCCTCCTCAAAAAAGAAAAGCCTTTTACTGCCTGACTTTTCAGAAACTTGGTGATCTTACAATCAAACCAGTCTCCTGATTACAACCCCTCTCCCCCAAGAGCTTTAAGCCCCTTCCCTTAGCTGTAAGAATTTTTTTGAATGAAGTCTCTGCCTTCCCTAAGTCCAGGATTGCTGTTTATTGGACAGTTTTCTGGGGCTATGATAGGCTCAAGAGTAGAACTCACCTGGGGATCTCCACCATCCCACACAGGTAATGATCTACCTTGTTCTGCAATTTGAGGACCCGTCCCTGAGCTCATGTCTCAAGCTATTGTTCTGGATGTCCTGTCTATTGAAGCACAGTAGATTTACAGTGAAGATTCTGTCTTTGGCCTCTTCTGTTTTTCCTGGATTCCTCAACCCAGACACTGTGGGAGAGTCTTAGTCAAGTAGACTCTAAGCTTCTTTCTAGTTTATTTCCTCAGGTTGACCCACAGGTGACTCTTATTCTCTCAAGGTACCTTCTCTTCTTCTCTCCCATGTCATCATGGCACTAGTTCAGTTTAATATCTTCAAGAATTGGCAAAATTTACTAAAGGCAATTTAGAACTTAAAAGAACTTTAAAAATTTGGGAAATTTGGAATCTCCCTAGACTGAGCCATCTGGGACTTCTCTCTTCCCACCAGCCTCTCCTCTTCCTTTTTATCACCTTAACCTTCTCTTCAGCTGCCTTAAAACCTTTGATCTGTCCACCTGCAACAGGTCTACCTCCTCGACGCGCTATGCACCGCTGTCACACCCTTCCCTACCCACTGTAGACCTTCAACTCACGTCATTTGAGATCTGGGCCCCTTCTACTCTGCTCACCACCTTTTCACCCCATTGGTGGGGGAAGAATTTCCTACCCTTAATAGTACAAGATGGCCAAATATGGGACATCCCGTACCAGACAGTTGAAACTGATAGTTTATTAGTCATAGAGACTTAAACCTTGCGGGTAGAGGACATTGCTTGCCATTCAGAGCCACACAGACCTAAAAGGCAAGATTCCCTGTCTTAGCAGAATAGTTTTCTTTGCTTTATGTTGGTGCTGTTGTGTTCTTGATTATTTAAAATAACAATCTCCACCCTTTTGAAAGAGCTTAGGTTCTTTACAGTCATGCTACCTCCTATGTTTCCTTTTAAAATCTTTTATTGCTGCTTTGTTTTGGGATTGACTTCATTTTTGCATGCCACACAAACAAGCCAATTTCCTTGCCAGTTACGTTGTTTTTGGAATGCCTTCTCATCAGATCTTTTACTTCTGAAAATTATCAGTAAGTTAACTCTGGCCATTCTAAGTACTTCTTCATCTACTGATAGTTTTTTTGTTTTACTCTGATGCTTCCCGCAAAGTGCTTGCAAATCAACTACAGACCAGAGTGCTTTGTTTTCAACAAAGAAGGACTGTCTCAGAGTCTGGTGGAAAGGGACTCCGCCAGCTAGGTACTCTTGGGCACAACCTCTGATGGCATCACTTAAATAACTTCGAGAATATGCTGGTGGTATGAGTTGAGATTTCCTGAGCTCTGGTGGGGGACCAGATGCGTTCATGAGACCACCAACCAAGATCAGAAATGAATTACTTGGGGCTGAATAAAGATCTGATGAAGGAGGATTATGAGCTTTGTTTGGAATATCACTGATGCTTTAATGTTTATGTTTTCCCGATATCCAAAACCCCTTATTCTTTCCCCATTATCTATAGCTCATGACAATTTAGTAGACTATGCTTTCATAGACAGAAATGAAACTTCTCATTCTTCCCCTTGCTTTCACCTTCAGAATTAAAAATCTCTTACTGAGGGGCACCTGACTCTTGATCTTGACTCAGGTCTTGATCTCACAGTTGTGAATTTGAGCTCCACATTGGGCTCCGTGATGGGCACGAAACGTACTTAAAAAAAAAAAAAAAAATAAATGATAATGATTATTCTTATTTTCGTGGCAATATAGTTATTTGCTTAGGTTCAGTAACAGTCTATCTTCCTTGTTAATAGGATATAATTGGGAACATTGGTTATTAAACCAGGCTTTGGCTGGAATGTCATATTTTCAAATACTGCTCCTTTACTAGACTCTTATAAGAATCTGATACTGATTTTATTATGGAGCCAATGCTTAAACCCTCTTGGGAAAATCTAGCCTGATACTTGGCTTACAGGTTTCTAGCCTTACAGATGAGTAAGGACTCTTACTTCCTGGCAGGCCTAGGAACCCTAGAAGGTCTGGGAACATTGAGAAGAGAAGGATTTGCCCAAATCTATCGATACTGCAGGTGAAATATGAGGACAGGTTCATGGTTTGGCTTCCTAGCCTTAATACTTTTGTACAAGTCCAACCTGAGATTCCTTATAAAACAGTTCCAGAGAAGCAAACTTACAAAGGTCTATATGCTAAATTAGCACTCTTGCTGTACCTGTGTAAATAATCAGGTCATTCCTAGAGAGGCCAGCCTTATCTTGTGGTCAAGAATAATCTTTCTTTAGGGTTACCTTGGCTCTAAAAGGATATGATCGTAGAGAGAAATTTTGTGTTTTAGTAGAAAACGATAGCACATCATTCTGGGTGACCCGATTCTGGTTCCATTCATTGATCTATTTTGCACATCTTGTAAATTGCAGGTCCGCTGATGGTTGTACAAACTCTCTCGTCAGGTGGAGACTTAACTGGTTTCTTCATCACTGTGGAAAGGCCAGTTCCCTTGCCTACCTATAAACTGGACTAGATCGTGTCACCTTGTACAAATCGTCAATCCTTACAGACTTGCAGTTCTTTACTTTCCTGCAACATCTCCCTCCCTCTTGACCAAGAGCTAAAACCTGACTGCCCAGACATTTATCCGGACTCTAGGTTGCCTTGTAGCTGGTTTCTTCCTCCAAGATCTCAGGAAGCACTGGGAACTGACGCCCAACAACTTGACCGCATGAGTGGGCTGGATTCTTCTCCATGCCTGGGCAGTGAGGAAGTCTGGCAAAATGTTCAGCTCACACATACCCTTATATGAGGGAAAACCAAGCCTGTGGATAACATCACTGAGCACGCTGTCATCTCAGCTTTCAGAAACTCAACAAGCAGTGCTTATATAGTAAGAATTTCACCTACTAATATCTTAGGCCTTTACCATTAATATTTCTTTTTTTTTTTTCCTTTGTAAGCATCCCTCTTTTAAGAGTCTGATCTTTGTAACTACCTCTCAACAGATGGTTCAACCAGTTTTGCAGGAATAATATCAGCAAGAGGCCTTGGAAAACTATTTCTTAGCCCCTGACTTGCTCTGCTCAGGAGGTTTATGATGGCCTGTGAGCTGTTCAGTGATAAATCATATGCATTCATCTTGAACCAAAGGGGAACATGACAATGCTGAACTTTCCAAGAGCTCGTGCTCCAAAGAAGCAGCGATGATGAAACAAACCTCCCACATTTTCAAAATAGTCCCCCTCTCCTTGCAATACTCCTTTTGAATAAAGTCTCTCCTTACCGAAATCTGGATTGTTTATTTTGAAAGAAGCTACAGATTTAGTTTGGGATCATTTAAAAAATTCAACAGAATTACCTTGACTGGAACAGGAGGAAGATGTAAGAGAGTATGGTGTCCCTCTCAAAGCATGAAGATGGAGAAAGCAAATTCAATAATAATTGTACTGTTTAGGAAAAAAAGGTTGACTCCCAAGCATATGAATTCTACACCGAATGAAAGCTGAAATTTGTTTTTAAAACCCATAAAACCTATCTTAAAATGTAAAAGAAGAAGAAGAGGAAGAGGTAGAGGAAGAAGGAGAAGGAGAAAAGGAAGAAAGAAAAAGAAAAAATTTAGGAACAGGCAGCCTTTTCAGAACAGTGACAAAGCTAAAAGTCTCAGAAAAAGCCTGATGGACTTCATACATTAAAAATATTAAATGTGTGCCCAGCAAAGGATATAAACAAATTTAAGAGTCAAAACCAAGAAACTATATGCAATGGTATACAAGCAAAAGTTACATTTTTTTTTAATTTTTTTTATTTGACAGAGATCAAAAGTATGCAGACTGGTGGGGGGTGGGGGAAGCAGGCTCCCTGCGGAGCAGAGAGCCCCGATGCAGGCCTTGATCCCAGGACCCTGAGATCATGACCTGAGCTGAAGGGAGAGGCTTTAACCCGCTGAGCCACCCAGGTCCCCCAAAAGTTAAATTTTCTTAATGGAGACTTCTTTACAAATGAACTTTTCACATAAATAGCAAGGTGCCCAGGGGAAAGACGGGCAAAGGAGCAAAGGACATGATTGGAGAATTCACATAAGAAGAAACCCATTTGAAAAGATGCTCAACTTCAATAAAAGTCTATGAAATGCAGGGGTGCCTGGGTGGCACAGAGAGTTAAGCCTCTGCCTTCGGCTCAGGTCATGATCCCAGGGTCCTGGGATTGAGCCTCCGCATCGCATCGGGCTCTCTGCTTGGCGGGGAACCCACTTCCCTGCCTCTCTGCCTACTTGTGATCTCTGTCTGTCAAATAAATAAAATCTTTAAAAAAGATAGGCTATGAAGTGCAAAATAAAACAAATCATTTTTCACCAATCAGGTTGACAAAGTTAAGAAAGACTGATAAGCCTAATATTGATGAGGGCATATGGATATAGGCTTCTGTAACTGCTGTTGGAAGGAAAACTTGTCCTCTGCCATCCAAGGTTCCTCTGAATGGTTGAGGGGGCCTCCAAAAAGTGACAATAAACAGACTGACAGGAGACAGGTAACATTCATTCTTATTTATTTATTTATTTATTTATTTATTTGTCAGAGAGAGAGAGAGCGCACAGAAGCAGGCAGAGAGGCAGGCAGAGGTGGAGAGAGAAGCAGGCTCCCTGCTGAGCAAGGAGCCCAATGCCAGACACGATCCCAGGGCCCTGGGATCATGACCTGAGCCGAAGGCAGCACTTAACCAACTGAGCCACCCAGGTGTCCCGATAATGTTCATTTATTTTTTTTTAAGATTTTATTTATTTATTTGACAGACACAGTGAGAGAGAGAGAGCACAAGCAGGGCAGAGATAGAGGGAGAAGCAGACTCTCCGCTGAGCAGGGACCCCAATGTGGGGCTCAATCCCAGGACCCTGGGATCATGACATGAGCCAAAGCTTAACATTAAGCTTAAGCTTAACGACTAAGCCACCCAGGCACCACCCCGCAACCATAACATTCATTCTTAAGAGCCCGTGAGAGTTGTAATGAGTAATTGTGAGAGAGATGAAGGCTTATAAGAGAACATACTGTTTGATTCATATTTACATATTTGAAAGTTTGAACAGGTAAATCTAGTGACAGAAAGGGGAATAGTCATCTGGGCCTGGGGGGAGTGGGCTTACTTTTTGAGATAATTCAAATGTTCTTTATTTTGACCATGGTAGTGATTACATGGGTACATACGTTTCGCAAAACTCACTGAAGTATCCACTTAAAATGGATGTATTATATTGCGTAGGTATGGGGGGGGGAAATAATTTCCCCCCTACCCTTTTAGATTCT
Source organism: Lontra canadensis (assembly GCF_010015895.1). Classification (NCBI taxonomy): domain Eukaryota; kingdom Metazoa; phylum Chordata; class Mammalia; order Carnivora; family Mustelidae; genus Lontra; species Lontra canadensis. Next base: position 16,136,940 of record NW_022631025.1, on the reverse strand, counting down.
TGGCTGAGACAGCCCTGTAATACAAGATAGGTTAACAGGGAGAAAACAAACAAGTTTGATAAGCTGTATACCTCTGTAGGAGCCATGGGCAAGCTACCCCAAGACAGACCTTTTTGGCATGCAGATCAGGCTGAGCTGAAAACAATCAAAGTCCAAAAGACTCAGAAAGAAACTTAGACCTCACCCCATTCTGCCTAAAAGAATTTAAAGGACCTCTGGGAAGAGAGTTATCACAGATATCTACATGATAATATGAGCTGGGTACGGTAGACGGTAGACTGGGCGGAACCTAGCTGGGCTTGTTGGTCCAAGTTCTCCCTCATGTCCCATTGTTTCTGAGGAGCCCAGCAGACATTTGTTTATAAAACATTAACTCTTTTTCCATTTTCCTGTGAATTCCATTCCCTCTCTTTAAAGTATCCGATTCCTTTCCCCTTCTGAGTTCAGGGTGACATATATACCTCATTTTGCCTGTCTATGTCTATGTGGATTTCCCAGACATACAAAATAAAGTTTGATTTTCTCTGATCTGTCTCATGTCACTTTAATTTAGCCCAGTGAGAGGAACCTTGAAGGAGAGTGTAAAATTTCCTCCTCCCTGACAGGAGATACCCTAGAAAATGGGGTAATTCCTTGAAATGGGCCAAGGCATCCCCTTAAATGCCATCACAAGCAAAAGATAAAAGATGTTGCAGGGATGGAGGGTAGTTATGGGAAGTTTCAGAAAAAGCATAGTAAATGAGGTAAGGTGTTTTTTTTTGTTTTTTGTTTGTTTGTTTGTTTTTTTACTCATTTATTTGACAGAGCTCACAAGTAGGCAGAGAGGCAGGCAGAGAGAGGTGGGGAAGCATGCTCCCTGCTGAGCAGAGAGCCCGAGATGCGGGGCTTGATCCCAGGACCACAAGATCACGATCCGAGCAAAAGGCAGAGGCTTTAACCCACTGAGCCACCCAGGCACCCCGAGGTAAGGTTTTTAAGTAGATTTAAGTTGCTACCTTCTCTGTTGTTAAGTTTCCATAGTTTCAGTCATTTTTGTTTTCCTGGTACAAAGCGGGAGAGACTGTGACAGATGGTGATTTCCCTTATAAATGTAAATATCTTTTACAAAAGATAGCTTCTTCAGGTTTTTCAGAGCTACTCCTGTATCTCCTGTTTCTCAAAAATAACCAGACCAAGTTAATCTTTATGTCTAAGAGGCATATGGTGGAGTGACAAATTCTGTTCTCCTTCATATGTAAACTATACCTCAATAAAATTGATTAAAAAAATACCCGTTTGAGAAAACTAGAAGGGTAAACAAAGGGGAGAGCAAATATTGAGGATCTGAACACACTGAGTTTGCAATGATGATAAGCTCTCCAGGAGCAGAGGGGGTCCAGGTTTCTGGAAATATGCCTAGATTCCATTGCTTCCTACTTAGAAGCCACCTGGAAAAGGATGTGCAGCCATGACACTAAATGTACTCTTTGGGGGGTGAAAGGACCCTAGGAGAAGTTGTGGGAAAATTTTTTTTTTAAATTTTATTTATTTATTTGACAGGGAGCTGCAGGCAGAAAGGGAAGCAGGCTCCCCACCAAGCAATGAACCCGATGTGGGACTCGATCCCAGAACCCCGGGGTTATGACCTGAGCCGAAAGTATATGCTTAACTGACTGAGCCACCCAGGTGCCCCAGTTGTGGGGAATTTTTACAATTACAAGGTCCTGGCATAGCATAGGAAGGGGAAAGGGTTGGAGAGTGTAGAGGAGAAACGAATGCTGTATCCTGGACATCTGTTAAAGGAGACAAAAGGATCAGGTAGGCTCACAGCATATTTCAAGCCTGGCACTATAATTCTCCTACTAAATGAACAAGAATGTCCCAGATATAAAATTATTTATTTAATACTGATTTGCAAGTAGAGGTTAACATGTAGCCGAGGTGCCCTCTGGTGGTAGAATCTAAAACCGACTGTGTAGGCGGAGCAGTGGAGAAACAGGATGAAAATCATCTCTGGTTTTTATGTATATTAGATAAGAGAAGTAAATATAGTCGATTTTTACCACAGAAGAAATCTACAACACTTAGCTAGTATTATCTAAAATAAAGAGCTTGCTAGAGTTTGTTTCCAGTCAAGAGGGAGTAACGGATCAGATTTACCTTCCATTAAAAACAACAGGATTTGAACAGTCAGTTATGCTCAGTCCCATGTCACCAAAACAAGACTTAATTACAGCTTTGGCTCTCTCTGAAATGGAATCTTAAGTCAGTCAATCAGGAATCATCTAATCAGCCCTACTTAGGTAATGTGCCTGACAGACTCCTGACTTCCCCTAAAGGAAAGTGGCCTTGTGATAACAAACAAACTTTTTTTTTTTTTCCTAGTATAACTTTCCTTTCCTGCTCCTTTCAGCCAAGAAAGTTTTTCATTTTGCCCAGGTCCTCAGAGATCCTTTCTAGATAATAGAATGGAGGCTGTCCTATTGATAAACCATTGAATGAAACCAGTAAGGTCTTCACAATTTCCTCAGTTGAATTTTGTGTGTTAACACTTCCCATTTGAAATAAGAAATCATACAGAATATATTAAAATTATTTCTGAAATAATGGTGTTCAGAAATTGGACATCAGGCAGCACAGGATGGTGATCTGTGAAAAATGGGAGACAAAGGTGAGGTGGACCCTGTGATTTCCCCTGAAAATGTTTCCAGGCCACCACTCAAGGAAGGGTAACTCAGTCAGAGCTCAGTGGGTCTCCTGAGGTATAGAGATGGCTCAAGGAGGCCAGAGAAGTCAAGGTAGCTAGACTCCACAGGGCACAATATGAGAAACAGGAGAACAACATAGGGGGAGAACTCCAAAAATCTGCAGAAGGTCTTCTTCAGGTCTCCATCTGAGACTCAGTTTATGAGGAAACCACCTGAGTAGTAGGAAAGAACCTTCTGGGGGAAGTAGAGGGAACAATCTCTAGAGCTCACAGAGAGCAGAGAATAGTTCCTACTTCCACCACCAGAGTGGAAACTGTAATTCGAGAGACATTAAATAAAGCACATGGTAGTGCTAGAATAACAGTTGTTCTGGTCCTGAATAGCAAAATTTAAGAGCAAGCTTCAGAAAGATCACACTATTTCTAAGTAACTTAACCTGTGTCCCAGGAAAAGGCCAAGAAGAAAAATACATATATATGCCCCACGTGGGGCTTGAACTCACAACCTCAAGATGGAGAGACGTATTCTCTACCGACTGAGTCAGCCGGGCATCCCCTGGCCAGGAATATTTGTAGGAGTCAAAATATAACCAGCACCCAACAAAGTAAAATGTATAACATTTGGCCTTCAATCAAAATTTACTAGGCATGCAAAGAAGCCGGAAAATATGACCCGTAATAATAAGGAGGAAAAAAAATCAATTTATAGAAAGTGTTCTTTCTAAATGATGATAGGAGGACATTAAAACAGTTACTATAACTCTATCCCATCTGTTCAAGAAGGTAGAAGAAAGATGGAGCATGATAAGGAGCAACAAGGATCATCTAAAATTGGACTTCTGCAGATCAGAAATATCATATCTGAGATGGAAAAAATACACTAGCTGAAGTTGACAGCAGATTAGAGAGGAAAGAAGAGAAGATTAGTGTACTTGAAGAGACAGCAATAGAAACTGTAATAGGAGTGGAAAACTAATCACAGAGACAGAAAAGACTGAAAAAATGAACAAGACATCCGGCTGTGGGATCGCTTAGTAGCACAGCGTATGTGTAATTGCAAGTCTTTACTCTCCTTTCTATTAACCACGGTGTTTCCAAACTCTGTTCTTCTGTGTCCACTTTCACCATTAAAAAAAAAAAAAAAAAAAAAAAAAAAACATCCCTCGAACGTCTACCAGCAAAGTATGAAAACTACTCTTACATAGATCTGCAATAATGGAGTGCAGTGGAGACTTCATGTAACTCCATCTTTCTGTGAAATCCAATGGCTCTCCCACCTCAGCAACAAATCCCACCATTTGCTCCCCAATCTTTGCATCCCGATCCTTGTTTACGACCTTCATTCTTTGAAGGTGACAAATGTCCTGCACTCCCTCAAAGCTGTGTTGTCACTCCTCTGATTCCTTCCCTCCTCTGCTGCTGAATTTTGGGTATCCCTAAGCCTTGCTCATAACATCATGAAATTTCAGCGTTGGGCAGAGATCTCAGGCACTGTCTAGTCTGTCCCACTCACTGTTGAGCACTTGACTTATGTTTACGATACTTTTATCATATAATTGTCCAGCTTTTGTGTAAACACCATCATGTTAGGTAATTTCCCTTTTTTTTTCCCACCATCAGTAGCTCCAATCTTCCGACCCCTCTTCTTCATATGAAGCTGAAGCAGATCTCTCTGACTTCTGCCAAATGGTCTGGTCTCAGCCTCTCAACCTCCTTTCATTTCCTCTCTAGTCTAGACCCATGAACACCTCAAGCATGGGATACTTCAATAACTTGACGGTCTCCACTATAATTCTTCCTTCAGTTCACTCCGTGCGTAACAGTCCCCCCACCCCCGACTAATCTTTAAAACAGTTTTGATCCTGTTATGTCCTTCCCTTACTTAAGAACTTAATAAGGGCTCCCTTCACTGTTTTTTCTATCAAAATGTGTATTCTTTTCAATATATTCTTTTTTGAATGCCGTTCATGCATTCAGCATTCAAAAACATATAAAAGGGTATAGCCTCCATCCCTCCACTTTCCTTACAAGGTAATCACTGTTGAAAGTTCTAGGGCAGTTGGTGGTTGTTGTTGTTGTTTTTCCTCTGATATCTTTCCAGAGATTTTTCTGGACATTTTATCATATGTGTTATCTTTTGCCTGACTCTGATGATACCTTTCACCAATTATCTTCACCCTTGAACCACACTGAGGGAAATTGATCAATACCTGTTTAACATATCTGTTCTTGACCTACCTCTTTTTCACTCAACATAAAATTTTGGAAATCCTTCTACATCAGTTTATGTAAAGTCTCTCGCTCTCTCTCTCTCTTTTTTTTTTTTCAATGTCTGCACAGTGGAGGGGATGTACCATGATGTTTAAGTAGATTCTTTTTTTTTTAAGATTTTATTTATTTATTTGACAGAGAGAGATCACAAGTAGGCAGAGAGGCAGGCAGAGAGAGAGGAAGGGAAGCAGGCTCCCTGCTGAGCAGAGAGCCCGATGCGGGGCTCGATCCCAGGACCCTGAGATCATGACCCGAGCTGAAGGCAGCGGCTTAACCCACTGAGCCACCCAGGCACCCCTTAAGTAGATTCTTAATGGGTATTTAGGGGGTTTCCAGTTTCTTGCTATTAGAGAGAATGCTGCAATGAAGATCCTCATTCATGTCTGAAAAGCATGGGTAGCATGAATTGGCAGGAGTGCTGTTGCTTGCTCAAAATGTACCCACATTGTAAAAGTTGGTAGATATTACCCTCTGAGTCATTACCTTCAAAGGTGAAGGTGACTGGCAAGAAATGCATCAGACACAGCGGAGGGAACAAGTTCCTTACGCGTAGGTGAAAGACAGAAGCGTCCCCACCCTTCTGTCATACTTGAGAACACTCCCCAGCTATCCTCTCTGCTGCAACATTAATTTTTATTCTTTCCATCGAATCTGCCTTATCAGCATACAATGATGTTATTTCCCCTTCTTTAAAATCTTCTTCAAACTCTAGGAAGACCACAGGGAGCTGGAGATTCAGCCGCCATCTCTGCCCGAAGGATAAACTGGACGTTGTTGCTGAGGTGAGCATCCATTTAGGTCTTCAAAAAATTTCCTTTGCTGCACTCACAAGAAGGTTCATGCCCCCTCAGACCCCCTGTATGTTCTGGAGACCCCAGTTGCCTGCCAGCCAGTGACAGGAATCGTTCATCATCCCAGATCATTCCTGAACAATCACGGCAGAGCTGAACGGAAGGTCTGTTTTACAGGGAGATTTTAAAAATTTTTAAATTTAAATTTATTTTTATTTTTTTTACAGGGAGATTTTATTTATTTATTTATTTAGATTTTATTTATTTATTTGACAGTCAGAGATCACAAGCAGGCAGAGAGAGAGAGGAAGAAGCAGACTCCCTGCTGAGCAGAGAGCCCGATGCGGGGCTCGATCCCAGAACCCTGGAATCATGACCTGAGCCGAAGGCAGAGGCTTTAACCCACTGAGCCACCCAGGCGCCCCTCAGGGAGATTTTTTTAGATGGAACAATCCCGTTTGAAGGCCCAGGCCTCCCCTATAGAAAATGTACCACTGTACACTCACCAACAGCACGCGACTCCCTGTTTCCCCACATACTTGCCAACACAGCCGAGCGTCAGTCTTTTGTCTTTGTCCATGGTGACAGGTACAAACAGAAGTACATAGTTTCAATCTTACAGTTCTCTCAGGTGTGTGGTTGCACATTTTTTCATAGAATAGCAAGTAAAGACGTCTATGTCTCTGTGGCTAGTCAGGCAACTCTACTTGGGTGCTGGGTTCCCAGCCTTCTTCGTGTATGAGAACCTCCCCACAGTCCTCTCTGCTACGACTCCCTTCTTCCAGTCCTTTTCAAGAGCTCCTTCTTTGTTTAGCCCTTCCTCATTGCTTCATTCTTTCTCTTTTTCTCTTTTAGAGCAAAGCTTGCCAGACTTTTCCTGGAAAGGCCAGGTAGAAAGGATCTTAAGCATTGTGGGCTGTGTGGTCTCTGTCCCAGAGCCTTAACTCTTGGGCCCGGAGCTGCCAGCCATCACAGACAACACAGAAGGGAACTCGGGGTGGCCATTCATCTAGCTCACTGACCTCGATTCCCTGAAGACCAGCATGAGCCCCCCCTCATTCCAAGCCAGCCAGCAGGAAGCAGCCACAGCTGTTTCTGGGCCTTTGCACTCCACAGGCTTCTAGCTGGCATCTCCAGAACACTGCAGAGGGCCCAGGGGACATAAACCTCCCCAGGAGGATGGCGAAGGGTGTTTCTGGAAGAGCCTGGCTGTGTCTGCTGTCTGCAAACTCTACGAAACCCTCCCTCATCCAGCTGCTTCCTCCGGTGTCCCTAGGGAAAACCATCCTTGTCAAAGTCAGGTCCAAGTTGTTCTGTAAGGGCCTACTTAGCCAAAGTGACTCCATCTTGGTTAAACAGCCATTTTGTTGTTTGTGCAGTAAACTTAAATTGACCCTGCCCCCCCAGAGGAACTTACTTAGAAGCAAGTCCGGGAAACCAGTAAAATATGGTTGGCCAGTTCCTGATAACAAAGCCCAGAATACAAGGACGAGTCAGGCCAAGTGGAGACATCCAATCAGTAAAAAGCATACATACTACCTCCCTAACCACCAAAGAATATAAACCCTGCCTTTTGGGTGCCAAACTTGGGTGCCAATTCTGACCAGAGTGATAGGCTAGTTCAAACAGCTCCTATAGGGTAAATTGTAATTCAGTTGGCCACTTGCATGTGACCTAACATGACTATGCCACTTTCTCTGTGTTACAATCTCATTGGCCACCTGTGTGTGGCGAGACTTAACCACATGGCTTTTGCTCTATAAAAGTTAGTCTGTGAGGCTGGGGGTCATCGCTCTCTCCATAGGAGATGGCCCTGACCGGTCGGTTTGATTCTTGATGCTGGTGCGAAATAAAGCTTTGCTTGAACTTCACTTTGTATCAGTCTCACTCCTTTGATCACGGATCCCATCTGTTCCTAAATCTAGTAGTCATTTGTCCAACTCCTCCGATGCTGAGCGGTCGGAAGCATTCCAGCAAATCATTGTCCTTGAAACCCCTTCTTCAGCGGGGGATTGAATCCTCCCCATTTCTCTCCTGTCACTCCTCCCAAGTCTGCTGGTTCCTCCTCATCTCCCAGGCCTTGTGACCTTGCAGAGCCTCCAGACTGAGGCCTCAAAGTCCTCAAAGTCCTTTTTCTCCACAGTCCTCCCCTGTGAACTCACCCAGCCTCAGGCTGTTCAGGATACCTGTATTTAACGAGGCCATCCTCAGAATTTTCATCTCCAGTCTGGACCTCTCCTCTGAACTCCAGATGCATGTTTCCAGCTACTCCGTTGACACCTGCCCTTGGAGGCTAGATCAGCATCTCAGATATGTGCAATGTACAGTGCCTCATCTTCCCAGTGTGCTTCTCTGCTGTCCCCCGACTCTGTTGTTCGTGGCCCTATCCCTCCAGTTGCTCAGGCCAAATACTGGGCATCATCCCTGCCCTGGCTCTCCATCTCCCATGGACTAGATCCACTCCATCAACAAATACCTCCCCCACCTCCCTTCCTCTCTAGGTGTCCACTTCCCCTCATGCTCCAGCAGCCAGTTAGGTATCTGGCAACAGGAGCGATCATTCTCAGATGCAGATTAGGGCTCCTGACTCAGGGTAAAGGCCAGAGGTTTCCCAGTGGCCAATATAAAACTGGTTCCACAAACTCTCTGTCTTTATCTTCTGTCTCCCTCCTCACTCCCCCCGGTCCAGGCACACAAGCTTCCCTGTTCCCGCTAGACAGCACCGAGCATAGCCTCATCTCTGGGGCTTTGTACGGGCCGCCACTCTGCCGGGCAGGCTCCCTTCTGCATTCCCCCCCTCTGCATCCCGTACCAGCCTGGGCTTGGACATAACCTGGCAATGTTATCTTCATGAACCGCCTCATTTAAAATAGCAACACCCCTCCCCAGTTCTGTCCGCTCTTACCTTTGTATTCTTCCACAAGAGCACTTCCAACATCTAAAATGCATAATACAAGTAGATTTCACTTAGTTAAAAACAAACAAAAAAAAAAGAAACCTGTTCCCCCTCTAATAAATAGAAAGCTTTTCGTGAGAATAGAGGTTTTTTTGTTTGTTTGTTTGTTTAAGATTTTATTGATTTGTGATTGAGTGAGAGAGAGCAAGCACGAGCTGGGGGTGGTGCAAAAGGAGAGGGAGAAGCAGACTCCCCGCTGAGCAGGGAGCCCAATGTGGGGCTCGATGCCAGGACCCCAGGATCATGACCTGAGCCGAAGGCAGAGGCTTAATGACTGAGCCACCCAAATGCTCCGTAGAGGTTGTTTTTAATCTGTTTCATTCTTAATATATCCCCAGCATCTGTAAAAGTGCTTGACTCAAAGTAGGAGCTCAGTAATATTTGCTGAATGAATAAGGGAATAAGTGAATGAATAAATATATTTACCACAAATGTAATGACTTTAAGCAACACAAGTTTATTAGCCTCCAGTTCTCCAGGGCAGACGTCTGACGTGGGTCTCACTGGCCTAAAATCCAGCTGTGAACGGGGTTGCATTCCCTTCTAGAGTCTTTAGGGAAGAATCCATTCATTCCCTTGCCTTTTCCAGCTTTGGAGGTCACCCACATTCCTTAGCTGGTGGGCCCTTCCGCCTTCAAACTAGCAGTGGTCGGTCGTGTCTTAGATCATTTGCACATCTGGTACTCTTTTCCCATCTCCTTCTGATTCTCTGTCTCCCTCTTCTGCCTTCATTTTCTTCTTTGGAGAACCCTGTGATGTCATTGGGCTCATCCAGAAACTTCAGGGTAATCTCCCTTTCATAAAGTCTGCAGATTAGCTACTTTAATTCCCCTGGGCAATTAAGGTATATTGCAATATTGAATGCAACATACTAACTATATTTAATGCAATATACTAACATTAAGTACTAATGTTAGTATATTGCAATAATTAATGCAACATACTAACAGGTTCCAGGGATTGGGATGTGGGCGTGGACATTATTCTGCCCCCCCTCCCTCCCCCCGCCCCCAGGTGTAAATCTACGAGAATTCCTCAGGAATCTCAGCTCATTCCAGATCAGCCAAGAGCCCTATGGATCAGTGTTGCTGAGAGGCAGCGGCTCTGTGAGGGAGTATCTCCTGCCCGGCAGGATCTCCTCCACCATTTTCTCTGGGCAGTGCCTCCTGCTCCAAGCCGATGGTTCCCTCAGTGAACACTCAATGAAAACTCCCTCTCAGCGAGCCAACTGTCAGTGCCAATAAATGACTTCACATCAAGGTATGCATAAAAAGGTGACTGTCCTTAGATGTTTGCATTCTTCAGGAGGGTTTTTCCAGCTGTAAGTTACAGTAAACACGTGTGATTTATATAAGGAAGGCCTTGTCTTTCCTACAAGCAAGGTCTCTGGAAGCAGGAGCCACTGGCCTTGACTTTGAGGACTTGATGTCACCGGCGCTGGTGTCTCTACAGTTGTCCAGTTGGCTTGGCTTGCCCTTACAATCAGGATGGGGCTGCCGCCGCCAAGCATCATCAGATCCGCATTCTGGGCAAGAAGGAGGAGCAAAGATGGCACCACTAGTCATGTCTCTTGCCAGAAAAAAAAATTTTTTTTTCTTCAAATTGCACCCTACACATTCTCAGAATTCTCTTAATGTCCCAATGGCCAGAACTGATCACACAGACACTCCCAGCTGCAAGAAGTCTAGGAAAGTGAGGACTATATAATCACAATCGATTTAGAGCAATCATGATTGAATGTCTGCTGATGTTCATATTGCTGCCCCAAACAGAATTTCCATTTGGTCAGCATCGTGGTGCCAGGCTTAGTAAATAAATAGGTGAGATGCCTACTTAAATTTGATTTTCTCATAAATAACGATTTTTTTTTTTAAGTGTAGGCACATAATATGTGGGACCTAGTTATACTAAAAATCACTGGCTACTTATTTGCAATTGAAATTTAACTAGAGGGACGCCTGGGTGGCTCAGTTGGTTGGACAACTGCCTTCAGCTCAGGTCATGATCCTGGAGTCCTGGGATCGGGCTCCGAGCTCCACGGGGAGTCTGCTTCTCTCTCTGACCTTCTCTTCGCTTGTGCTCTCTCTCACTGTCTCTCTCTCTCTCAAATAAATAAATAAAATCTTAAAAAAAAAAGAAATTTAACTGAGCATTCTGTGCTTTATCTGACAATCCTAGGTTAGCAAGGAGGAGTGGGTGCTGAGTGGAGAACTCACAAGACCTATGGCGAGGGGGATGGCATTTTATTCTAAGGGTTGAGTTGCTGGTGGAAGAATTTCAGGACTCAATGGCAGGCTGGTGGGGGAACTCTTCTGGGAGAAAGTCTAGGGGTTTCCAGTTCGAACGTCCATTCCTATAGTTGTAGGATATCCTGTGTAATGTCCAGATAAAACCAATTTTCAGTGGGGTTGATAGGAGGCTTCTACTTTAATCATCCCAAATCGAATGGCTTCTCCTTTCCAGTGTCTTCTGTCCTGCCTGTTCCAGTGTAGAAATTTTTCGGCTGTGGAAAGCAAAATAGGGAAGTAACAGAAGCAACTAAAATACAGGTCTGCTCAAATTAATCCCTGGACTTCTTTTCACTGGCCAGTGATGGTAATGATGAGGTTAGTAATTTACAACTTAAGCACTCAATCAGAAAAAAAAAAAACTTACTTAAAAAAAAAAAGCTTACTTAAATGTATGAAATTGGGGTGTCTAGGTGGCTGGGTCGGGGGCGCATGCAGTTCTTGATCTCAGGGTTGTGAGTTCAAGCCCGGAATTTTGACGTAGAGGTTAGTTAAAAATAAAATCTTTTTTAAAATATAGGAAATTAAATATAAAACATGAATTTTTAGAATAAACACTCTATCCCTATCAACCCATTTCCTCGTATACCGTCCCCATTAAGATTTAAATATTCTATAACCACCAAGATGGGGGTTCTGTGGCCTGACAGTACCTTTGGTCTGAATTTTATGACATTTATTTCAAGCCAGAGCCCGTGAACAGAAACATTCCTGGAATGACATGTGTGAATTGCTATGGAATAAGGTTAAACTATTTGATGTTGATTCCGACCATATGTGAGCATTTTCCATAGTTCTTCGTCAGATTTTACTATTAAAACCAAAACCAAACTAAGGGTGCTGAAGGGGAGGCAGTTGGGGAGATGGGATAACTGGGTGATGGGCATTAAGGAAGGCACATGATGTGATGAGCACTGGGTGCTGTTGGGAACTGATGAATTATTGAACTCTACATCTGGGATAATGATGTACTATACGTTGACTAAATGCATTTAAAATTAAAAAATAAAACCAAAACCATATTGTTAATTTAAGAAAAATGATGATTACTTTACCTCTTCAGGCACTGGGTTTTTCAGGTATAAAGCCTTAATTCAGAAATTAATGCATGATGATTCCATTCAAATTTCCTGCATCAGCATTAAGATTCTATAGACTCTTTTGGTCCCAGGAAACCTCAGAGACTAATAATAGCATTTCCCACATCTTATGCCTTAACCAGAACAGTGACTGGTAGAAGGTCACGCCTACTGTACCCCCTTCAGCAGTTTACCTGTGGCCATCCTCATATGAGTCACATTTTTTGCAGGTGTCTTGAATTTCCCATCAGTAAAACAGAGAGTGTGATGCAAATATAACTCTCAGTTATTTGAAGTGCTTTTGAACAAAATGATTAGAATATCTTAGCATAGTGTGTGATTTTGTAAGCCATTTGGCCAGGGGTCCCCGAACTCACTGTCTGTGGGAATTCCCTAGGGAGCTTTAAGAATTTCCGGTGCTTGAAGTCTGTACCAAGGATTAAGTTGGTGTGTGTGTTGGGTTGGGGGTGGGGGGAACGTGAGTGTGGCCTGAGAATCAGCATTTTTAGACGCTCCCCAGATGATTCTAATGTGCAACACAGTCTGCGTGTGTAGACATGGCCTTATCCTTCCTGCTGGGCTTTGCTCCCAATAACCACCAGGAGGGCACAGAAGAGCGAAGCGTAGGGCCCGAACCACACTAAGAGGGGGCACGGCCAAGTGGAAACACCAATCCTAGAGGGACCCCAGAATCTGACCCAAACAAACTGAAAACATGACACCATTGTAACTCAGATGTCCTCCCTTCCAAGGTGGGGATCCAAGGTGTCCTCCCCACCAAGCCCACTCAGCACAGCTTTGGTGAAGACCAGGAACTGGAGAAGCTCTTGTTCACAAAGCAAACAATGTCTTCAGCCTCAATATACTTCCTTCTGTTTCTTTAAAGTCAGTATTAACTTGTAGGTGCAATAAATACTTTGAAAACTTCTGTGGGAAATGAACTGAATTGCTCTTAGGAGCCAAGGTCAGAGAGATGTGGAGTCAGGAGGAGCAGGAAGAGAAAGGCCACCCAAGAGTTGCCAAGCCAGTAAGAGAGGTTTGGGGAAAGAGACACTTTGGGGTGAGGGTGGGGGGATTTATTATTTTAAAAACAAAATCTGGGGTGGGGTGCCTGGGTAGCTCATTTAGCTAAGCATTTTGACTCTTGATTTCAGCGCAAGTTATGATCTCAGGGTCTGGGGATCGAGTCCCACGTTGGGCTCTGTGCTCAGCGGGGAGTCAGCTTTAGGATTTTCTCTCCCTCTGCCCCTCCCCCCACTCTCTAAAATAAATGAATGAATGAATAAAGTAAAAACAAAATCCTTCTACCAGGGTATCCAGCCCCTTTCCTCCAGCTCTGCTCTAAAATCTTGAGCAAGTTTTATATTCCTCACGGATGTGCTAATCCTTGTGCAAGGAGAGTTTTGGTTTTGGAAGAGCCCAGAGAAGACGATGGGACATCAGAGTAGGCATCACATAGAAAGAAAAGGGCTTACAGGTTTTACAGACTTGGATTTGCCATCATCTCCACCAAGTTCATATAGACAAATATTCCAGGATCATTTCCTTGAAGCAATTCCAGGTGTTATCCTGCTTAGACACCCTCAGGTCTCCCTTCTGCACTGGGCAGAAAAATGAAAACAGAAAGGGAATTCAGGGATGGGAAGGCTTATGGCATCAGTTCTTGAACGTGAGCTGGTACCCAAGTCGCAGGAAGGTGACAAACAGACTGCTAACCCCACCCACGGAGTTTCTGATTTAGTAGATGGGGCCAAGATCTCATAAGTTCCCAAGTGATATTGACGCAGCTGGTCTGGGGATCTCCCTTTGAGAACCGCTGCTTCATAATGCTCTCATAGAAATTCTTTCCTGCTCTAGCGCTTATTATGGTCTGTTCTTTAACATGTTAATAGATTTTGAGGCTCCTGGGTGGTTCAGTCAGTTAAGCATCTGTCTTTAGCTCACTTAGGTCATGATATCAGCTTCCTGGGATCAAGCCTCACAACAGGCTCCCTGCTCAATGGGCAATCTGATTCTCCTTCTCCCTCTGCCCCTCCCCCCAGCTCCTGCTCTCTCTTTCTCAAATAAATAAATGAAATCTTAAAAAAATTTTTTAACGGGTTTTATGAGAAAGGAAATGTCATACTCAATTGAGTCGGTGAAATACTAGATTACAAGAATAAAAGAGCTTTCTTTTGAGAAATCGAAATAACTTACTACCTACACATTCAGCAGCCTATCATCTGCAATAGTCTGACTTTCCTATTATAGGAAATTCTTTTTTTTTTCTTTTTTAAAAAGATTTTATTTATTTATTTGATAGAGAGAGATCACAAGTAGGCAGAGAGACAGACAGGAAAGCAGGATCCCTGCTGAGCAGAGAGCCCAATGCGGGGCTCGATCCCAGGACCCTGAGATCATGACCTGAGCCGAAGGCAGAGGCTTAACCCACTGAGTCACCCAGGCACCCCTATTCTAGGAAATTCTTAACCAGAAAAACGAAATGGGAAACAGTTCTATTGTTTGTTCCAGGAACTGTCTGAAAACCCATTAATCCAAACATCAGCTAATTCAATTTGCCTTCCTTAAAATAAATAGACTTTCTCAGGAAGAAAGATAGCATGTGAAGATTGTTTACTCTTAATTCTCACCTTGGTGTGTCCACCATACAAAACTGTGATGTCACAGACTTCCCTCATCCTGATCAAGTTCTCCATCAAAATAACTGCCTTAATCCAGACCCCCAAAACCTCGTAAGTATCCTGCCTTTGCCCTCAACCTCCTGAGAAGCTACTAAGGGTCTGTAACAATAGCAAACTCCCTTACCTTGACGAACATTCAGCCATGCCTGGGTTTGTCCACAGCCCACGTTGGTGGCATTTTGAGCCAGGATTCAACAACCTATTGCTTTAGAAAGTTGGTAAGAGAAAAAAAATCTTTAAAGTTCTCCTCATTGGGATGCCTGGATGGCTTAGTCGGTTAGGCGTCTGCCTTCAGCTTGGATAATGATCTCAGGGTCCTGGGATCGAGTCCATGCTGACTCCCTGCTCATTGGGGAGCCTGCTTCTCCCTCTGTCTGCTGTTTCCCCTGCTTGTGCGCGCTCTCTCTCTCTCTCTCTCTCTGACAAAAAAAATATAATAAAGTCTTAAAAAGTTCTTGCAGGAAAAAAACTGTAAGTATGTGAGACGATAGATGTCTAAACTTACTGTGGTGATGATTTCACGATATAGTCATATATCAAATTGTTATGTTGTGCATCTAAAGCTTAGGCAGTATTATGTATCGATTTCATCTTGCTAAAACCAGGAAAAAAAAACAAAACTGGGAAGCACAACAACAAAACCAACCTATTGCCTGAACTTCCTATGCTAGTTTAGGTCCCTCTTGTTCTCCCTGAATTATTCACAGCCTAGCAATTTGTCTAGAAAATAGTAACCATCTAATATTACCTGAAAAAAAAAAATGAAACCTTTAGTCTTTTTAAAATTTTTTTTTAGAGATTGCATTTATTTATTTATTATTTGAGAGATGGTGAGAGAAAGGGGGTGGGGGAGCAGGGGAGAGGGACAAGCACTCCATGCTGAGCGCAGAGCCCAATGCGCGGCTCAATCCCATGACCCTGAGATCATGACCTGAGCCGAAACCAAGAGTCTGACGCTTACCTGACTTAGCCACCCAGGTGCCCCTTGTCTTTTTCTTTAAACTTTAAAATATTAAGTAATCTCTACCCCTGAGGTGGGCTTAAACTCACGACCCTGAGATCAAGAGTTGCATGTTCTACCAACTGAGCTAGCCAGGTGCCCCAAGCTTTTTGTCTTTGGTATGCTGTTGTGCCTTGTAACTTTTTAAGGGGAAGCTGTGACTGTCCCAGTCTCTCTATCGCTTATGAAAGGCTGTGCGTCAGGGACACCCTCTGGAGAACCCTATCGTACTTTATCTCACAGGTATCTTTTTAACAGGTGTGGGAACTACTTAATGAGCACTTTGCCAAATTCTTATTACTCAAGGCAGCAATCTGGGGGCTGAATTTATTGGTAAACTTAAGATCCTCTTCTGTGACAACCCTGATCTTGGGAGTTCTTTCCCACTCATGGGTCCAGTATTTATTACGGACTAAATGGTGTCTCCCCCCACCAAATTAATATGTTGAAGTCTAACCCCATGACGTGACTGCATTTGGAGATAGGACCTTTGGAAAGATCAGTAAGATTACATGAGGTCAGAAGTTTGGGTCCAAATCTGATAGGACCAGTGTCCTGCCAGAGCCTTCTCCCTCTCTCTGTACATGCACAGTGGGACGGCCAGAAGGCAGCATGTATGAGCCAGAAAGAAAGGTCTCACTGGAAACCAGCTGTGCTGGTACATTGACCTTGGCCTCCAGAAATGTGAGGAAATCAATTTCTGTTGTTTTAGGCACCCAGTCTGTAGTATCTTGTTGTGGCAACCCAAGTTGACCAATATAGTTTGTTTTTTTGTTTGTTTGCTTTTTTGTTTTAGGGCTGAACTTGGTACCACTGAGTCATGAACATGACCGCTGACCTATGGTTCAGGGAAATCTCTCTAGCCTACTTATTCCTGACATCATAATTGTGCACTTCACAATGATTGAGGGATGTAAGTTTTATTGAAGGACTGGAAATGGAAGACTTACTTAAGAGTCATTGCCATTAGAAAATAGAAGGGGGGCAGTGCTTGACTGGCTCAGGCAGTAGAACATATGACTTTTGTTCTCAGGGTCATGAGTTCAAGTCCCATGTTGGGTGTAGAGTTTACTTAAAAGAAAAAAATAGAAGGGCCCAGTCTTATTATTTAATCTAGCACATGTTATTCTGTCTGGTACATGAAAGATAATACGAAAGTAGATACTAGACTTCTTAAAATTCAGACACTGTTTTGTTTTTTTTTTCACTAGACAATTTTAATTTTGATTACTCACATATTTTTTGGACTGATGTAATCTATTTTATGTTGCTTATTAAAGAATTTGTCTGACTTTTGTCCCAGGTTCCTGGCCCAGAGCTTCTGAAACCCTTTCCTAAGTGATAGGCCTGTCTTAGGTATGCTAATGAGATAACTCATGGCAGGCCCTAGATGGCTCCAGGTTGGGGAAGTGTCACCAGAAAGACTAATCATTTGATTAGAGGGTTGGGATTTTGATATCAGCGCAACCTCCTGATCTCTGGGGAGGTGAGAGGGGCTGCATATGGAGTTTCGTTATGTGGCCAGTGATTAAACCAGTCATGCCTTCATAATGAAACCCCAATAAGAATTCTGGCCACCGGAGCTCACTGGAGCTTCCTGCTTGGTGAACACATTGATGTATGGAGAGGATGATGTGGCCCTGATTATAGAAGAAGAGGGTTGGGAAGCTCTGTGTTCCCTCCCAGATTCACCTTATGTGAATCCTATGTAATAAATCTCTAATCATAAGCATAGCTACTTTCCTGAATTTTACGAATTGATCTAACAAATCCTTAAACCCGAATGGGTCATGGGAACTCCCAGATCTGCATACAATAGGTCAGAAGTGCAAGTGGAACCCTGCTAGGTCTCCTGGGCACTCCACTTAGGGCCGCCATATAAAGTGAGGGCAGTCTGTGGAGGACTGAGAGAAGGGAGTACACCCAGTTGGTATTAGCTCTTTGGGGATTTTACCAAAATATTTTAACATGTAAATTTATTTTCTTAATCTCTTTCTAATGGTAATAATTGTTCATTTTAGAAAATACAGACCAGTGGGGCTCCTGGCTGGCTCAGTTGGTGGAGCATGTGACTCTTGATCTTGGGATTGTGAGTTCAAGCCCCGGGTTGGGTGTAGAAATTACTTAAAAACAAAATCTTAAAAAAAAAAAAAATACAGATTAGAGAAAGTAAAAATAACCTGTGATTCCACTCCTCCAATTGAGCTATTCCAATATATGTTCTTCCAATTTTTTTCCCTATGTGTAAGTATATTATTTTATTTTATTTTTTAAAGATCATTTATTTATTTGACAGTGAGAGAGATTACAAGTAGGCAGAGAGGCAGGCAGAGATGGGGGAAGCAGACTCCCCGCCAAGCAGAAAGCCTGATATGGGGCTCGATCCCAGGACCCTGAGACCATGACCTGAGCCGAAGGCAGAGGCTTAACCCACTGAGCCACCCAGGCACCCCTGTGTATGTTATTTTAAAACATGAGTGCTGTCAGCAATGGAGCCATCCTTAAGGCAAGATGGAACCAAAGCTAGACACTCAGTGTATTCCACCTGTAGGAGGGGGTGACTTCTCCTGTTCTCAGTCCCTTGACAGATGCAATGGTATACCCCTCCCCCAGGCCCTTGGTCATCTAGAAGCCTTTTGGGATTAAGTGAACAGAAATGGCAGTTGGGGGACTATACAAATGGCACTAACCATCGTATATCGTGGAGCTCAGTGGAATGTTGCCATTTTTCATTTTTAAGGCCAAGGTATTCCTAATAAAGGATGGGACCCAAGAAAGGATACACTTGGCCGAAACTCAGGTAGTCATCTTGGCATTGGATGCCTTGGCAAACAAATGTTCCCATCTTTACATTTATTGTAAACCATTGTAACATTATTTAAAAATATTCCCCTTCAAGGTAAATAAAAGAAAATAAAATGCTGGGAATCTCTTGCCTCACAAATTCCCACAGTTTAAATCAAAAGTACACATCTCTACACATACTTAGGCTGTAATACAAGGTCTTGCCAGACTACACCTTCCTCTCTTCAGAGTTAAGATATTTCTTTTTTTTTTTTTTAAATGTATTTATTTATTTATTTGAGAGACAGAGGGTGAGAGTAGAGAGCTCAGAGGGAGAGCAGACTCACTGCCAAGCAGGAAGCCTGATGTGGGACTCGATCCTGAGACTCCAGGATCATGACCTGAGCTGAAGGCAGTTGCTTAACCAACTGAGCCACCCAGGTGCCCCCAGAGTTAAGATATTTCTAATTGTAACGAAGAAATACATTTCACTACATTTCACTATATGCAATGCAGGGCTCTTGGGAAAGGCATTTAATAACAAATGTTTGTGTTTTAAGCCACTGAGTTAAAGAATGGTTTATTATACTGCAAAGACTAACTAATATACAGTGGGAGTCTAACTTTAGTACCACCACTTTGGAAAGCATTGAGGTAATATATAGTGAAATTAAAGAGGCATCTGTTTCGTGTGCCACAGTTCTGATCTTAAATATATACCTTGGAGAAAACATCACAAATGTGCCCACAGAGATATGCACAAGAATGTTCACTGCAGCCTTGCATATGTCATTGGAAAAAAATTGGAAAAACTCAAGTGAATCACCAAAAGAAGACAAATTTATATTACAGTGTATTCATATAATGGAATACTGTGTTACAATTGGAAGAAATGAGCTAGAGCTACATGATACAAAATGAATGGATCTTGAAAATAAAATGTTGGGTGTTAATTTTTAAGAAACATTACCTTTTAGGAGATGAAGATGATTGTAGAAGAAAAATACTGCTGAGGAAGGGCACAAAGATCATTCATTTGGATCTGTGATGTGTTATTTCTTTAAAATAATCAAAGCAAGTATGTCAGAATATGAACATTTTCAAAATATTATTGTTTACTTTTATATATTTGAAATCACTCACAATGAACTAATAACGTTGTTTCTAATTCATCCACAAAAATAACATTCTAATAACTTCTTAATATTCCAGCTTCGGGAGCTAACATTTCTTAAAGTAATCCTTAATTTTTGTTAGCTAGGAGATTTATAATTGTTCACATGCTTGAAGAAGGCTGTCATGAGCCTCTCTGTACATCACTGATTATTTCCATAGGACTCATCTCAGAAGTAGAACTGGTGGGTCAAAGTGTATTCACTTTTTAAAATTTCTAATATTTGTTTTTAAGTGGTCCTTCAGGGGTGCCTGGGTGGCTCCGTGGGTTAAAGCCTCTGCCTTCAGCTCAGGTCATGATCCCAGGGTTCTGGAATCGAACCCTGCATTGGGATCTCTGCTCAGCAGGAAGCCTGCTTCCTCCTCTCTGCCTGCCTCTCTGCCTGCTTGTGATTTCTGTCTGTCAAATAAATAAATAAAAATCTTTAAATATAAATAAATTGTCCTTCAGGAAGGAATACCAGCTTATATGACTGCTAGCAGTATATGACTGTTTTATCAACACTGATAAAGCTGGTAATTTCTCTTTGCCAATCTGAGAGTTACGACTGGTGTTTGAATTTGCATTCTTTTGCTTATGGTGATGGTATATTAGTTTGCTAGGACAACCAAAACAAAGTACCACAGGCTAGGGGGCTTAAACAGCAGAAAATTTATTTTTTCACAATTATGGAGGCCAGAAGTCTGAGACCAAGGTGTCAGCAGAGTTGGTTTCTTCAAAGGTTTCTCTCCTTGCCTTGTGGATGGCTTTGTTCTGCTTATGTCTTCATGTGGTTTTCCCTCTGTGTGTATCTGTTCAAATTTTTTCATATAATGAAACTAGTTTCACCTTGCTTTAACTTAATTACCTCTTTAACAACCTTATGCCCCAAAAGTCATATTCTGAGATATGGAGGCTTACAGGTTCAACATATGACTTTGGGGATGATGCAATTCAGCCCATAACAGACAATGAACATTTTTTCACAAATGTATTATCCAACTGAATTTTTCTCTTGCAAAATTTCGTTTTTGTGTTCTTTGCTTTTTTTTTTTTTTTTTGTAAGCTCTATAGCCAGTGTGGGGCTAGAACTCATGATCCTGATGATGAGGGGGCAGAAGGTTAGCTGAGGACAAAGCCCAAGCTGACATTCCACAACCCCTTACCACCCCCACCCCCAGGTGGGATCTGTGTTACATTCCTCAGGCACTCCTGGCTGCCCTGAAGCTAAGGGAAGGGGAGCAGATGGTTAATTTATAGAGAACAGAGTCCTGCAAGACTCAAGTCTCCCTCAGTTTACAAATATCATAGTGATTTAGGAGGAAAAAAAGCATTTTAATCAATAACCTAACTTCCACAAGGAAGCTCCCAAACTGTCTTAATGTTAATGTTTTACTAGAGGGAAAAACAACTTGACAATGGCAAGACCTCCAATATCTTGTAGGTCCTCTTAGCATACAGCAATTCTCTTTTTTTTTTTTTTCTTTAAGATTTTTATTTATTTATTTAACAGACAGAGATCACAAGCAGGCAGAGAGGCAGGCAGAGAGAGAGTGGAGGAAGCAGGCTCCCCGCCAAGGAAAGAGCCTGATGCGGGGCTCGATCCCAGGACCCTGGGACCATGACCCGAGCCGAGGGCAGAGGCCCAACCCACTGAACCACCCAGGTGCCCCTCATACAGCAATTCTTTTGAAAACCTCCCTTTTTCCTTGCCCGCAATTCCCAAGGATATAATCAGTCCCTCCTCACAAACCTGGTACAGCAGCTCTTTCTGCCCACAGGTCCTGTGCTTTATTTAACAAAGCCACCATTTTGCACCAAAGATGTCTCAAGAATTCTTTCTTGGCCATTGGCTCTGCACCTCACCCCACCAAACCACACCTACTTTCAAAACTACATCACTGAGTTCAAGAGTCACATACCCTGAGACTGAGGCAATGAGGCACCCCCTTTGCTTTTTTTTTTTATTGTATTCTCTTATTGGGACTTTTGCTTATTGTTTTATAAGAATTTATTATATGTTAGACTATTTGTCATAAATTTTTTTCTTTTTTTTCATTTTATTTTATTTTCAGTGTTACTTGTCATAAAATTTGCATATTGTTAGAAAATTATTAAAGAAGACAATTTAGGTGAGACAGATAACCTTTATTTAGCACTTCATGAAGCAGAGTGTTCTTTTAGAGAACTGCAGAATAAAGCAGAAGGCGGGAAGTGTTTATGGGATAAAGAATAAAGAGTAAGGAAGAGAAAAATTAAGTCTAATTAGCTGACGGCCATACAGTCAACCTTGTTTAGAGTGAGAAGGAACAAAAAGTAAGTATGAAGCACAAAGTTGGTTGGCATTTGGGAATTGGCTTCCTGGCTGTACTTTGTCTCTGGTCCATCCAAACATTTACAGGAAAATGAAAAGTACTTAAGTTTTGATTTGAGGACGTGACACTCTGGGCAGAAGCCACTCCCTCCATCTTGGGCCAAGAAAGTTTCTTCAAGAAAAGTGTTTTTCAAAAAAAAAAAAAAAGTGTTTTTTCCCAGTTTGTCAGTAGTTATTTAGTTGAGAGGTGATAAGGATTTTGTTTCTGTGCAGAAGTTTTATGTAGTCAAATGAAACAATGTTTTCCTTTATATTTTTCTACTTTGAGGGTCCCAGAAAGTTTTAGTAATATCTAAATACTTCATACACACTGGGCACCTGGGTGGCTCAGTGGGTTAAAGCCTCTGCCTTGGCTCAGGTCATGATCCCAGGATCCTGGGATCAGGCCCCGCATCGGGCTCTCTGCTCAGCGGTGATCCTGCCTGCCCCCTCTCTCTCTGCCTGCCTCTCTGCCTACTTGTGATCTCTGTCTGTCAAATAAATAAATAAAATCTTTAAATACCTCATATACACTGAGAAATTTTACTTGTAATTTATAGTTAAATTTTACCTATAATTTACATTACTTTTGGGGCGCCTAGGTGCTCGGTGGGTTAAAGCTTCTGCTTTCGGCTCAGGTTATGATCCCAGCCTCCTGGGATCGAGTCCCGCATCAGGCTCTCTGCTTAGGCAGGGAGTCTGCTTTCCCCTCTCTCTCTCTCTGCCTGCCTCTCTGCCTGCTTGTGATCTCTGTCTGTCATATAAATAAATAAAATCTTTGAAAGAAAAAAAATTATATTACTTTTGCCATACGGTTTTACATGTAAACACTTAACATTTTTTTACATTTAAATATTTAATTCAGATAGAATTCATTTAGTGTATGTTATAAAGTATAGAGCTAACTTCATTTTTTCTTAAATATTTAGCTAGTTGCCTAAACTTGATAGCCCGTACTATGGGTAAACATTAAGTATTTTAAAAATAAAAATAAAATTACTGTCTCTTATTAGCCTTTCGGTCATGTTTTTTCATGTGAACTTTTATGGTGGTTCAATGGACATTTTTTATTGAAAATTCTAGAAAAGTACATTTAGTTGTTGATTTGTCAAAATTTGTCAACTTGTAGGTTGGCTGATTTCACTTTTACTGTTTTCTGAGGTGGGGTAAATGAATCATGTTTGCCTTAACACAAAAATGGAACTGCTGGCCTTTCCACTTTGAATAGAGTAAAAAAGAAAGATTAAGCTATCTGTCACCCAGTTCTGTATTACTCAGAGCACTTGCCGCATACAAATGCTTTGTTTTACAGGTTCTGTTTAGCTTTTGAAAAAAGAACAAACATTTGAAGTATTGAAGTGCTGGATACTTTCCATAACACTCAGCAAGATAGTAGAGGCTGATTTTTATCTTATCAGTGAGGATGGATATTTATTTCACAAGATTGGGAAATCAGCCTACTTTGTTTCTTCCCCACCCCTGGTGACTCCTTAGAAACCATCACAATTCAGAAATGTTTATGTAGTCAACTTCCGTTACCTTCGATTCAAAGGTAAACCACACCTTGGAATGTGTACCACCGTGTGCCGAATGCAAGGTAGAAATGAAAATGTCAAAACATCGTTCTAAGAAGATACATTTGACTGTGAATCAGCTTGGTCAGATTTGAGCGAAAACAAGTCTTTGATCAACCGTTTACTCAGAAACAAACAAAAATATTCTATCTCAGTAAACTCCTTGCCATCAGAGTTGTGGAATACCCATCTCATGGAAGCATGAAAAAAAAAATCAGGAGCATTAACCGTTCCTTTCTTGTTGCGGATATGCAAGAAACATGCGAATTTGGGGGGACACATCTAATGATTCTTTTATTCATTAAGTTCTTTTTTTTTTTTTAAGATTTTATTTGTTTATTTAACAGAGAGAGAGATCACAAGCAGGCACAGAGGCAGGCAGAGAGAGAGGGGAGGAAGCAGGCTCCCCGCTGAGCAGAAAGCCCGATGCAGGGCTTGATGCAGGGCTCGATCTCAGGACGCTGAGATCATGACCTGAGCAGAAGGTAGAGGCTTTAACACACAGAGCCACTCAGGAGCCCCATATTCATTACGTTCTTTGTGGGGGCACCTGGCTGGCTCAGTTGGTAGAGCATGTGACTTTTGATCTTGAGGTTGTGAGTTCAAGCCCCATGTTGGGTAGGGAACCTACTTAAAAAAGAGAGAGAAAGATATTTTTGAAACTGGAAATTGAGATGATTTGGGAAAAGGAAAATTTGGCAGTGGCTCAAGGCCAGAGAGCAGTGGTGATGGTGGAAACTTACTTTTCACTCTATATGATTTTTACCTTTCCAATTTTATACCATGTGCACGTGTCATATATTCAAACAAATTAGTTCTTTTAAATGTTATTTCTAAACAGTACCTTTTATGTTAGGTCTCAGTTACATTTGGAATAAATGCAAGTGAGAGTGTAACAGTACAATCTGGATAGAAACCATTGATTACATTTTAAACAATTTACACTTTATTTACAATTTATTATTTTGTTTCATTCGTTCATTCAACAAATATTTAAGCAACAACCCTGTGCCAGGCATCAACCAATAATTAGGTAAGTCAGGGGGCGCCTGGGTGGCTTGGGGTGCCTGGGTGGCTCAGTGGGTTAAAGCGTCTGCCTTCGGTTCACGTCGTGATCCCAGAGTCTTGGGATCGAGCCCCACATTGGGCTCTCTGCTCAGCAGGGAGCCTGCTTCCCCTCTTCTCTCTCTGCCGGCCTCTCTGCGTACTTGTGATCTCTGTCTGTCAAATAAATAAATAAAAATTTTTTAAAAGTTACTTAAGTCAGATGGTGAAGACCACGGGGGCTACAGGGATTATGCACAGAGAGTGAAGAGAGAGATCGCTGGGGTTATGCAGATTAAGCAGGAACCCACAAAACAGTCGCACATGGGACATGTTTTATAACCTTGCTGGCTTGCCATTAGTTGCTGCGAAAATACACCGTGATGAGCCCCGAGGTGTGTGAACAAGGATGAGGATGCGTTTTGTTGAATATCCTTCACTTGCGACAGCCTCCAGGATGGCCTTTTGCTTCCACATGCTACTTCTGCCGTCTCCATAAACAGTAACCCCTGCCTTATAGTTTGAAGAGGGAACTGGGAGAAAATTCCTTCGATTTTACTTGTAGTTATTAAGGCAAAGAATTTTAGAAGCGTCATGGTGGTAGAAGATAGACGGAGGCATAATAAACACTTTAGGGTTTACTTGAGCAAAAAGTCCATTCGTATCAGGCAGCATCCAGTCCCGCAGATGGAAAGCTCGAAGGAACAATACGAAAGGAAAGACTTCAACAGGCGGAAAGGAGGAGGAACAAGGAGTTCTATTGGACCAAAGGTAGGCTATTGCAAGGTCACTCTCCTTTAGGGGATGGCAAGGGTTTACCAGGCAATTGACCTGACTCGTGCTGATCAGGTGATTCCTGACTAACTGGTTTAAGATCCTATCGCTTTGAGAGCCACAACTATAATTGAATGAAGTCTTGGTTTTGTGACACAGGGTTTAGCATAAGTGACTTCATTTGGGACCTCTTGGCTTGTTTTTTAACAATAGCAGCTAAAGGGCGCCTGGGTGGCTCAGTTGGCTGAGCGTCTGTCTTCGGCTCAGGTCATGATTCCAGGGTCCTGGGATGGAGTTCCGTATAGGAGGAGCAGGGAGCCTGTTTCTCCTTCTATCTCTGCCTCTATATTTCTCTGTCTCTCGTGAATAAATAAATAAAACCTTAAAAAATAATCATTAAAAAAATTAAAAAACAATAGCTAACTATAAATGATTCCAAAGAAAATAATTTCTTACCTCATTGTTTAGACTTAAGGCAAGTAAAGGACAGACTCATGACCACATGTGGTTCATACCTTCTTCCTTTTTTTTTTTTTTGTAATTAACATATCATGTATTATTTGTTTTGGGGGACAGCTCTGTGAATTATCAGGCTTACACAATTGTGGTTCATACCCTCTTAATGGCTAAGTATCACAAAAGAAGCGTTCTTATTCTCCTCAAAACTAAAAAGTCTTAATAGTGTCTACATTACGATGTAAACAAACAGGAAGTCCTGCAAGGCTTGTTTTAGGTAAATATGAGGTGGCTGTGATGGCTTAAATCCCCTCTTACTGCCAGGATGCAGGAGAGCAAACATGGCAGTGGAACTCAAAACACTGAACAACAGTGATTTCAGGGCAGAGACAAGGAACTCACAATGGAAGGACACACAGAAAATCCCAAGGGCTTTTGTGTTGTTTTGTTTCTTTGTTTTGAAGAGGGTGGAGAGAAATACTTTAACACAATATTAAATTATTCTTGGTATCTATGTACCTTACTCATTAACTCTTCTACTATTTATTTTTAAAACGAAGACATGTTTCCATTTCATTAAATAATGCTCAATCTTCTAAGCAAAGCCCCAAGGTTATGAGTGAAATTTGAGCACTTTCTTTTCACTTTTTTTTTTTTTTAATTTATTTGACAGACAGAGATCACAAGTAGGCAGAGAGAGAGGAAGGGAAGCAGGATCCCCGTCGAGCAGAGAGCCCGATGCGGGGCTCGATCCCAGGACCCTGGGATCATGACCTCAGCTGAAGGGCAGAGGCTTTAACCCACTGAGCCACCCAGACGCCCCATCTTTTCACATTTTTAATGAAATCTCTTGAGAATTTTAGAGCAGTCAAGTAAACTTTTTAGAATGTAGGTAAATTTTACATCAAACGAATCTTTTGATATCATGCTACAATTTAAGATAACAGAGTTAACATAAATCTCTTATTCATCCTGCTAATGTAAGGAAGTTAATTTAATTAACCTATATATTAACGTTTATATTTTGGTACTGATGAATTATATTATGAATATTGCTAGAGGAATCAGAACAGTCTGGTGTATATGAAAAGCAAATGAGATAAAAAAGGACCAAGTTCTTAACTAAGCAACTCATATTAATGTTATGAATTTGTTAACTGTAGATTTCAAGTCAGAGCTTTTCTAACTATAAAAGAGAAACATTAAAATTGGTACACTGACTTATAAAACAGTTTTGCTATAATATTAAGTATTCCAATTTCATTCAGAAAGAAATCTAACTTACTTTACTGTTTACCCATGTTAAAGACGAGACAGAATGGAGTCACTTATGCTAAGCCCCAAGTCACCAAAACAAGACTTAACTTACTTATGGTTTTGGTTCTCTCAGAAGAAACTTACTTATGGTTTTGGTTCTCTCTCTTAGACCAGCTACTCAGGAATTGCCTGCTCAGCACTAATTAGGTCATCCGCCTAAGAGACCCTGGCCATTCCCTAAAGGAAAGTGATTTTGTAATAACCAGCTTGCTTTTTTGCCCAGTGTAACTTCCTTGTTCCCGCTCCAGCCTGCTTATAGAATTCTTGCATTTTGTCCAGCTCCTCAGAGATGCTTTCCTTCTGCTAGACTGGATACTGCCTGATTCATGGATTATTGACTAAAGCCAATGAGACCTTTTAAAGTTACTCAGCTGAATTTTGTTTATTAACACCTGATAACTTACCTTGTGATACTGGCTGGTAACATAAGCAGCAAACGATTCTGAGGACTCACACAAGACTCCATAACAATGCAAACAATTCTATATTCAAGAACATTTACTTTGATTTAGTACATATTTACATATGTTCTTCAGGCAGCTTATTTTTAGGACTATATTTTGAATTAAGCAAAGTTTTAAAAATGGACTTTGATAGGAAACATATGCACTGTGAAAAACTTGCCTTCTCATTTTACTTCCCCTCCCTCCACTCCAGCCACCAATACAACCAGTTTCTTGTGTAAGAAGTTGTGCATGTATCTAAGTGTTCTGTATATATCTGACCTTTTGGATACAAAGGACTCTGGGGTTGGGCTGAAACTTTCTATTTGCCTCCTCTGGCCCATCTAAAATTTGCTTGATAGAGTTCACTTTCCTGCTTGAGGATGAACATTCAGCAGGTGTGTGAGGCTCAGCCACATGCCGCTAACGGGACACATTCTCAGTCTGGTAATTTGATTGTTGATTCACATGCATTACCCAAACTTCGAAACTAGTTTGAGGCTTCTTACTGCCACAGCTCATCCCTTTGAAAGCAGTGGATTCCTAGAGAGCCACAATAGCCCTCTTCATAAATAAATAAATAAACCACTTCATAAATCCTCCCTCTTCTCCATATTCTATTTTTATTTATTTATTTATTTATTTATTTATTTTAAGATTTTATTTATTTATTTGACAGAGAGAGATCACAAGTAGACAGAGAGGCAGGCAGAGAGAGAGAGGGAAGCAGGCTCCCTGCTGAGCAGAGAGCCCGATGCGGGGCTCGATCCCAGGACCCTGAGATCATGACCTGAGCCGAAGGCAGAGGCTTAACCCACTGAGCCACCCAGGCGCCCTCCATATTCTATTTTTAAACTTGATTTAGATCAGGGATCCAAGAGTTGTGTAATTGTGTGTCAGCAATTTCCTTTGAGAAGTCTACACAGTGAGGGGCAGCAGAATATGCCGTGCCAGGGGTCCTAGGTGGTGCGGATGGTTGGGCAGCTGACTCTTGGTTTCCGCTTGGATCATATCTTGGGATTCTGGGATTGAGCCCCATATCTGGCTCCAAACTCAGTGCGGAGTCTTCTATAGGATTCTCTTTCTCCCTCTGCCCCTCCCCCAGCTTGCGCATGCATGCACTCTCTCTCATAAATGCAGATATTGTTAAGAATAATAATAAAAGAGGGGCGCCTGGGTGGCTCAATGGGTTGAGCCTCTGCCTTCTGCTCAGGTCGTGATCCCGGGGTCCTGGGATTGATCCCCGCATCGGGCTTTCTGCTCGGCGGGGAGTCTTCTTCCCCCTCTCCCTCTGCCTGCTTCTCTGCCTACTTGTGCGCTTTCTCTCTCTCTGTGTCACATAAATAAAAAAAAAAAAAAATCTTAAAAAAAAAAGAATAATAACAAAAGAATATGTCACCCCAAAAATATGCCTCTCTGGCACATGCATTATTTTGAGCTAAAGGCCATCAAGAGCCAGCAGATACAGGGAAGGCTTTAAAAACAGGACACAGGGGCACCTGGGTGGCTCAGCTGGTCAAGCGTCAGCCTTTGGCTCAGGTCATGATCCCAGGGTCCTGGGATGGAGCCCCATGTTGGGCTCTCCGTTCAGCAGGGAGTTTGCTTCTCCCCCTGCTTGTGCTCTCTCTCTCTCTCTCTCAAATAAGTAAAATCTTAAAAATAAATAAATAAATAAATAAATAAACAGGACACAGGTTTCCTTTCGTAAAAGAAATACATATTTCTAAAAAAAAAAAAAAAATTCCATTTGTAAAGCTGTCTCTCTCTCTCCTGTGCTGGGAAGAGGAGGAATCTTAACAACTCTTACCAATGGGAAGTCATCTACGTAACAAGCCTTGCTAAACAACCCTAGTTTGGGGCTCACTAAAACAGCAGGGACCTAATCCTAGGACCACAGAATGCTTCCCTGCCCTCTGCACCTTACCACTACATTACTAAAGGCCCATTTATAGCAGTTTCTTTTACTCAGTGTATCATGTCTAATTTCAGCAAAAAATTATAAGGTATGCCAAAGGTGAAAAGACTCGGTTTGAAGAGATAGAGCAGGTATTAGAACCAGACCCAGATATGGCAGGGGTGTTAGAATTTCCATAAAGTAAACTTCAAACAATTAAGATTAATATGTAAGAGTGCTAATGAAAAAGTAGACAGCATGCAAGGAGAGGTATGCAATGTAATTAGAGAGATAGAAATTCTAAGAAAGAATTAAGAAGAAATGCTAAAGCTAAAAAAAAAAATAAAAAATCTGTAGCAGAAATGTACGCCTTTGATGGGCCAAGGAAAGACTGTGTGAGCTTGAAGATATGTCTATACAGACTTCCAAAGCTGAAAAACAAAGAGAAAAGAGGATGGAAAAAATTGAAACATAACATTCAGCAACAATGGGGCAACCAGAAAAGATGTAACCTATGCAGAATGGGGTTACCGGAGGAGAAGAGGGGAATGGCAGAAATATTTGAAGCAATAATGACTGGGGAGTTCCCTGGATTAATGTCAAACACCAAACCACAGGAAGCTCGGAGAACACCAGGCAAGGTAAATGTCAAGAGAACTATACCTAAGCATATCATATTCAAACTGCAAAAAAGACAAAAAAAATTTTTATAAAAGAAACCTGAGGAAAAAACGCCTTTCCTCTAGAGAAGCAAAGGTGAGAGCTCCATCCAACTTCTCCTCAGAAACCACACAAGTTAGAAGAAAGTGGAGTGAAATATTTAAAGTGTCAAAAGGGAAAAACCACCAACCTAGAATTCTGTATCCTGTGAAATTATCCTTCAAATGTGTAGGAGAAGTGAAGACTGTCAGACACAGAAATACTGAAGAAATTTGTTGTCAGTAGATCTACCTGGCAAGAAATATTACAAGAAGTTCTTTAAAGAGAAGGAAAATGATATATGCTAGAAACTTGGATATGCATAAAAAAGAAAAAGCATTTCCTCAGAAACCACACAAGTTAGAATAGAGTGGAGTGAGATATTTGAAGTGTCAAAAGGAAATAAAACAATAGAGGAAGAATAAGTAAAGTAAAATAAAAAGTAAAGTAAAATAGAAGTAAAAAACCTTGATTTTTCTTATTCTTTTATTTATTTATTTTTTAAGATTTATTTTTAAGTCATCTCTACACCCAATGTGGGGCTCGAACTCACAACCTAGAGATCATGAGTCCCATGCTTTACCAACTGAGCCAGCAAATTGCCTCTTATTTTTCTTATTCTTAACTGATCAAACAAATAATTGTTCCAAATATAATAGCAACAATGTATTTGATTATACATATACATATATATGTGTGTATATATATATATATGTATATGCTTATGTACAAGTGAAATTGTGGTCAAAAACCAAATTCTTATATTTTGTCTAGAAGAAACCCACTTTAAATATAGAGACACATATCTGTTAATAGTAAAAGAATATAGAAATAAATACCATGCTAACATTAAGCAAATGAGAATGGAAGTAGCTGTATTAATTTCAGACAAAACAGACTCTAAAGCAAGGAAAATTATCAGGAAGAAAGACAAGTATTACATAATGATGAAGGGGTCAGTCATCCAAGAAGATATAACAATCCCTAATGCACATGTACCTCACAAAAAGGCATGAAAATACACGAAACAAAAACAGATAAAACTTTAAGGAGATATGAATGAATCTACCATTATGCTTGGAGACTTCAACAACCATCTATCAGCGATAGATCCAGCAGGCGGAAAATCAGCAAGGGCATGGCTGGACTCCATAGCACCATCAATCAACTAGGTTAACTAACGTCTTCAGACTACTTCCATCCACAAGAGCAGAATGTACAACTCCAACTCCCATGGAACGTGCACCAACAAGAACCACATTCTGGTCATAAAATACATCTTAACAAATTTAGAAGAAAAGGCTATATCCTGTATGACTCCAGCGTATGACGTCTGGAAGTGGCAACGGTATGGAGATGGTAAAATGATCAGTGGTTGCTGGGGGTCAGAAGAAGAGAGGAGCAGACAGAGCAGAGAGGACTTTTAGGCCAGTGAAAGTTACCCTGTATGATAGGACAATGATGGACATATATCATTTTACACTTGTCAGAAATGCATAGAATGTACAACATCCAGAATGAACCCTAATGCCAATGGGGAAGTGATGTTGATGTGGGTTCATCCATTGTAACAAATGGGCCATTCTGGTGAGGGTCATTGATAGTTGATAGTGGAGCAAATTGTATGGGGGTAGCCACCGCACTCTGTACTTTCTGCTCATTTTGAACCTAAAGTGGCTCTAAAAAACAAAGTTGTATTTTTGTCTTTTTTTTTTTTTTTTTTTTTTAAGATTTACTTATTTGAGAGAGAGAGAAAGCATGCGCGGAAGGCTAAGTGTGTGGAGCCCAACACCGGCCTCGATCTCACAACCCTGAGATCACAACCTGAGCCAACACCAAGAGCCAGATACTTAACTGACTCTGCCAACCAGGCACCCCAAAAACAAAGTCTGTTATTTAAAAAAAAATTTATTTAGCTATTTGTCAGAGAGAGAACAAGCAGGGGGAGTGGCAAGCAGAGGGAGAAGCAGGCTCCCCGCTGAGCAAGGAGCCCCATCCCTGGACCCTGGGATCACAACCTGAGCCGAAGGCGAATGCTTAACCGCCTGAACCATCTGGGTGTCTCACTTTTTCCCCCCCTCTTCAAAATACAGCTGTAGTCCAGACCGAAAACAACCCTAGAGAACTTTTCAGTGCAGCTCTGTTAATTTTGTATTCTGGGTAGAATAAAATGGCATATCTCAATTGTGAAAAAGGAAAAAGGAAACACCGGTAATTGCAGAGACAAACCAAAATGATTAAATATGCAATTCCTTTCAGTAACATAGTTGCTTTTGCTGCGGTCGTCATGTGGCCGAGGTCTCATGAAGGTGAGAGAACACGGAGCGGGAGGTCGCACCGCAGCTGAAGGATGGCTAATTTTTTGGATGAGTACATCCTGCCTTAACAAGAAGAGGTTTTCAAAGAAGAGGAAATTTCCATCCAGACCCTGAAACGTATTTACTAATTATTGTGAAAATATTCCAGGACCCTAAGAATAAGAAGTGTTTCTTATCCTCTTCTCAGAAATTTCTGGCATATCTTCTGGTTCTATACCATTATCGTACCAAATATATAATTTCAAATGTTTTGTTGATGGGAAAGAAGTCTCAATTCTTTCACTGTATAATTCTGGCTTCTTTTCTCCACCTCATACTTCTTCTTTTTTTTTTTTTTTTAAGATTTTATTTATTTATTTGACAGAGAGAGATCACAAGTAGGTGGAGAGGCAGGCAGAGAGAGAGGAGGAAGCTGGCTCCCCAGCGAGCAGAGAGCCTGATGCGGGGCTCGATCCCAGGTCGCTGGGATCATGACCTGAGCCAAAGGCAGAGGCTTTAACCCGCTGAGCCACCCAGGTGCCCCTGCCCATACTTCTTAATGAAACATAGATTCAAAGGAAGCTTCAAAAATCATAACTTTTCAAATTAAAACAATCTGTTACCAGATGCTTCTGTTATGGAGGAGACATTGCCATGGTCATGACTCACTGAGGAGCCAAGTCCAAGTGCGTGAAGCAGTGAATAAGCCAAACTCTTCTAGAGCGTATAGAATTTTCCAGTGTATAGTGCAGTTCCTTAACTTGAATTTTTGTTTGCATTTTTCATGGCAAATGTCTACCAAGGGAAAAACAAGGTGGTAGCCTGCCCCCTTGTGGATGCACGAGGAATGGAACTGTTCTAGTTCTTGGTTTGGGGTTTGTTTTTTTTTCCCTCACGGGGAGAATTTAAAACGGTATTTGTCCCAATTACAGAGGGAATAATTATTCACTGAGAAAAAGTACAGGAAAATCATAAAGAGCAGTGGATACTCAAATCTGAGTGGACTGTATGAAAAAAAACATGAGTAATCATCCCGTCTCGATTTGGAGTGTACCCTATTGAAGCAGCACGGTGAGTGAAGGAGTGAATTTTTCTAAACCTGATTTTTCAGGTCAGCTCTTGGCCTCCAGGCCTGGCCTGACATTAGGGTCTGACCTTCTAGAAATATTATTCATGTCCCATTTGGCTAGAAGATAAAATTATGTTTATGGTCCAAAAAGATATAAAAATTATTTGTTAGTACTGTTGATAATTGTCCATTTCTACCTGAAAGGTATTTACTATTTTATTTTATTTTATTTTATTTTATTTTATAGAGCACGTGCATGCATGCGAGAGCCAGGGAAGGGATAGTGGGAGAGAATCTCAAGCCGACTCCCAGCTGAACACGGAGCCTAAAAAGGGGAGGGGCAGGGATCAATCTCACAACCCTGAGATCCTGACCTGAGCCAAAACCAAGAGAAGGATGCTCAATCTACTGAGCCACACAGGTTCCTAGAGGGTTGTATTTTCACCTAAACAAACATTTTATTATGGGTTGTTATGGGATAGATGGGTCTAGAAGACCAGGAGATGAGTTAACTCTCCCAGAAAGGGTGATCTTAGGTCCACTGTTGAAGGCTGAATTCTGGACTGGATGGCTTCCTGGTATTTCATAGATTCTTCCATTCTTTGGGATTTATCAAGTCCCAGGCTTACATGGTCTCAGTTTCCCTTTCTGCAAAATGGTAGACCAGATTGGTAATTGGCAAAATGTGTGCTTCTAGAGGTTTCAGAATATTTGATCCAAATTTCCATGTAAATATTTTATCAATCTCATTTCCACAATATTATTAAAATAATATTATTATATATTAAGATAATATTATTAAAATAATATTGCATTGGTCATGTTATAAAAGCATATACAGGGATATGATCCCAAGTTGAATGTGTTTGATGCTGTCAGCATGGTAGTATGCCCTCATGGAGGAAATTTATACCATACAAAGGAAATTTTCTAAGTTCAAACTCCAAAATACATTTGAGGCAATAAAATACTACTTTTGCTTCTTTTTCATATAGGGATTCCGTGTGAGATTTTACATGTCTGTTTTCACGGGGGGAATTCTGAAGACACTGTACCCCTCAACCGGCTCATTTGTACTGTGGTCTGTTTATGATAAATTCTCTACGACAGACCAATAGGTGATTTTTTTTTAAATTTTTATTTATTTTTTTAATTTCTTTTCAGTGTTCCAGAATTCATTGTTTATGCACCACACCCAGTGCTCCATGCAATACGTGCCCTCCACAATACCCAACAGGTGATTTTTTTTTTAAGATTTTATTTATTTATTTGACAGAGATCACAGGTAGGCAGAGAAGCAGGCAGAGAGAGGGGGAGGAAGCGGGCTCCCTGCTGAGCAGAGAGCCCGATGTGGGGCTCAATCCCAGGACTCCGAGATCATGACCTGAGCCAAAGGCAGAGGCTCAACCCACTGAGCCACCCAGGCGCGCCATCTTAATAGCATAACTAATACCGAAGCCTTATCATGCATGAGATACTGATTTAGTGGCTTTTCACCCATTAACTCTTAAGTCTTTCCAGTGCTCTATGAGGTGGCCAGTGTTAGTAGTCCCATCTACAGTCCAGAACTGGGGTACAAAGAGGTGAATTGAGGTCCCTAAAGAAGTGCTAAAGCCAGGGTCCCCTTTTATCATCTCTGGATCTCTGTCACCTCGTGTAGAATCTTCCTGCCCTGGTGTGCACAGGTCACATTCCTGCCTCAGGAAGGAGACTAATGCAGCTTGCTCCAGCTTGACACCATTCCTTCCTCCTCCCTGTTTAGCCAATTCACAGCCATCTTGAGGGTCCAGCTCAAGGCTGATCTCTGGAAAGCACATTCTAGTTCGCCTGATTCATGGAGCTCTCCCGCCTCTCTGGTCCACTGTAGCATTGGTTCATGCTAGGAAGCCTGTTTGTGCAAAGGCCCAGAAGTGTGTCAGGGGGCCTGCAAAAGTTCAGGAGAGGCATGAAGGCAGAAGCAGGGGAGGGAGGGATAATGGTTTTGTTTAGACTTTACCCTAGGGTAATGAGAAGCATGGAAGGCCATTGGTATGGCTTGATCAGAATGGCAGGTGAGAAATGTCACTGCACCTCAGATAACTGAGTGGGGTTGTATGGGGTCAAATCTAAGGCTGGGAGAATGGAAAGGAGGCTGCGTCTAGTGGGTAGGTGAGAGGCGGTGACCTGGATTCAGCAGGTGCAAGGGAGAAAGATGGGTCATGGGACACTTGGTGACTGCTTAGATATGGAGGCTGTTACCTCTGATGTCAGACTTAAAGGTCAGTCATTTTTAGATGCATTTCTTAAACATAGACTTTATTTTTTTAGAGAGTTTCAGGGTTCCAAAAAAATGAATGGAAAGCAGAAAGATTTCCCCCATATGCCCTTTCTCCACCTCCTCCTTGTCCCAGTTTCCTCTGTTATTTACATCTTGCATTAGTGTGGGGCCTTTGTTATCACTGATAAGCCAATACTGATAAATCATCATTAACTAAAGTTCATAGTTTACCTTAGGGCTCACTCTTCGTGCTATAGCATTATATGATTTTTGACAAATACATAATGTCACATAGCCATCATTACAGTAACAAAGAGTTTCACTGCCCTAAGAATCCTCTGTGGCTCTGTCTACTTCTTGCTCTCTTCCTCCTAACCCCTGGCAACCACTGCTCTTTTTATCATCTCCAAGGTTTAGCCCCCGCCAGAATGACATGTAATTGGAATCATGTCATACATAGACTTTCAAGGTTGGCTTGTTTCAGTTAGTATAATATGCCTTTAAATTTCTTCCATGTCTTTTCATGGCTCGATCCTTTCTTTTTATTGCTGAGTAACATCACGTTATATGGATATGCCACAAGTTATTTATGCATTTACCTGCTGGAGGACATCTTAGTTGCTTCCAAGTTTTGGCAAGCTGGAGCAGATTTTTGTGTGAACATACTTTTCTAACTCCGTTGAGTAAATACCGAGGAGCGTGACTCCTGGCTCATGTGGTGGTTTTGTAAGAAACTGCCAGCTGTCTTCCAAAATGCATCGTCTTGCATTCCCACCTGCATGGATGAGAGTTCCTGTAGCTCCACATCCTCACCAGCACTGTCATTTGGCAATGTCGGTGTTCTGGATTTGGGCTAGTCTTAGACATGTGTGGCGGTATCTTATTATTTTGTGTTTTTAAAGTTTTATTTATTTAAGTGATTCCCTACACCCTAACATGGAGCTCAGAATCACAACCCCAAGATCACGAGTCACATGCTCTTCTAACTGAGCCAGCCAGGTGCCCCAGTATCTTATTGTTTTAATTTGTAATTCCCTGATGACACACGATGTGGAACAACTTCATACACTTATTAGTCATCTTGATATCTTCTTTGGTGAGGTGTCTGTTCAGATCTTTTGACCACATTTTAACTGAGTTGTTTACTTACTATCAACTTTTAAGAGTTCTTTGGACTCATTTCTTTATTGTTTCCATAGAGTGGGCCTTCTCTCTCTTCCCTTCACGTCTTCTCAGTTCTACTCACTCCCAGTTCTACCTGTGGTCTTTCTTCCTGCAGAGAGACAACTCAACACCAGAGAAGCAGGCTCTTTGCTCAGGAGCAGAAAGGATGCTGTTAGAACAGCTCAGACACAGAAATAGAAGACATGTTTTGAATACTTAGTTAAAAGCACTAAGTTTGATAAAGACACACACACACACACACACACACACACACACACTTTCGATTGTAGATTTATGTATACAATGGGAACTATGAATGCTGGGTAGTGTCTTTTTGCAGTCAAATGACTGGGAAAAAGGCTGTATCCTACAGGCTACAGAACAATCACCTGAATTGTTGCAAGCCTGTTCTTTGGCCACTGAGGTGGAGTGCAGGGTGTGGTGTCAAAACATGATGTTTCTCCTGATTAGACGGGGGCCCCAAATGTGGGGCAGTGATGCACTGGGTGGAAGCCAGTGGTGAGGACCGTGGAGGGATTCACACGAGACACAACAAAGGTGATAGAAATTTACTGAATACACCACAGGAGAGTGGTGAGTAGGACCACACAGGAGAGGCTGTCTGCAAGGAGGCCATGGGTAGGCGGCTGCATTTAAAGGGGGAAGGTGAGGAGGTAGGATGACATAGGAATTTTCCCTTTTTTGGTAACTGTGCATGGTTGTTAGTAGGTAGTCCATTGGTCAATTAGGGCCCGTGGATATTTGAGGTTTCCCCAAGGACCTGCCTGCATCCAGACAGGTGCTCGCTGTGGGCCCCTTCTATGCCTATTTGCCTAAAAGCAGCCTCTACACAGAGGTCTGATTTAAGTAGTAAAGTACTTTAGGGATAAAACCCAATGGCAGATTGAAGGGAACCCTTGAGAGGCTATTTTTAAAGTGATGGGGGAGCCACTGAGGGTTATCGAGCAGGAGTGGAAAAGGATCAGGCTGCTCCCTTCCATAGCTTATGCTGATTACACAGTAATTGTGCACAGTCACTGAAAAGTCAACAGGATTAAAAAAAAAAATTGGGGCTTAAATGCTCCATCTTAGGAATTCTCCAACCCCCCCTTTCACTCTTTAGAAATTGGGGTTAATTCTTTCCTCCAAAACTGATATGAGGATTGTATAAGATAGTATGTAAATTACCTAGCATTATCTCATTTAATTCTTAAAACCACCCTTCCTAATTTATTTCTCATGACTCATTTAATTATCTTATTTCATTTCATTCCCATACCTCCTTGGAACTCTGGGGTGTAGAGGTCTGCTTTATCAGGCTCTTACCTCCAGGCCTTTCTATTTGGTGCATCACTGAAGACATCCATGATGATGATAATTTTTACAACAGGCCAGGCAATTTGTTAAGTGCTGTACATCCATCAGCTCCCTTAAATCCCACAAAATTATTAATATTCCCATTTAGTTGATACGGACACTGAGATTCACACAGTGTGCTTTGCCCAAGGTCACCCAGCAATTAAATGAGGCAAGGCTTGTATTCAAACCCTGGCTTATCTAGCTCAACCACCTGTGCTCTTAACTATTAACTATACAAGGAGCCTTTTCTGTGAGGTCTGCTCCCTGAACAGCCTTCCAAGCACTTTGTTGGCCTTCTGTTGGAATATTGACAGCAGAGCACTGGATTCAGGCTCACCAGTCAGTCTCTCTCACTAAACTGAGTCCCTGAGGGCCAAGAACTTGTCTTGGTCCCCTTTGCTCCCCCAAAACCTTGCACTGTGTTTGGCACACTCTGGGCTCTTAATTCGTTCTTTCTGCAAATACACGGAGTGTTTGCTATGAACCACGCAGTACACTAGTCTTAGGGAAATATGACAGTCTTGCCAGCAATGACCCCTTCGGTACCAGTATAGACAGAATGTAATTTTAACATTGGGTAAGCATTATCATAGGTACATACATGTAAGGTACAAGGGACTGCGAAGTCTGTGGACAGGATTTCACACAGATTCATAGAGAAAAGCAAAGAGAACAAATAAAACTTTCTTCTCAAGAACAAGAGGATGCACCTTGTGACCGACCCTTGTAATTTTCTTGAAATTTCCCTTGAGCTGCTTCCCTACGTAATGTTTACAGCTCCAAGGGTTAGAAGGCCCACAAATTGGCACTGCAGTACAGAGGACGCCTTTTGTCGGGTTTACTGAATTCTCAGGGTTACCCCTCCCAGAGGGAGGGCTAGGCAGGCAGCTGCACCCCTCCTGAAAGAAAACTGCATTACTGCAACCTTGCGCTAGTCGCCGGGGTTGCCGCGTTAGACCAGAACCTGCTTCCTCGGCGCTTGCATTCCGACAGAACTTCAGGCCGCGGTCAGGTGCTCTGGGGGAGACGAGGGCCATTTCCCGCAGATAGTTAAAACCTCT
Organism: Lontra canadensis; assembly: GCF_010015895.1. Taxonomy (NCBI): domain Eukaryota; kingdom Metazoa; phylum Chordata; class Mammalia; order Carnivora; family Mustelidae; genus Lontra; species Lontra canadensis. The sequence goes on along the minus strand of NW_022631025.1, from coordinate 16,097,490 downwards.
ACGAAGCGGTGATCTTGAGCTGGAATTTTGGAACTTTAATAAACGTAAAGAACGAATGGATGACGAATGACCATCGAGCTCGCGGTTGCCAAGAAGCTGAAGAACGTCTGTGACGTCAGGATCGTAATAAAAAGGAGGAGGGGAAAAGAAACACTCGGGATGGTCCGAGAACGATATTTGCACAGCAAACAAGATGAAAGACGAACTCCCGCCACCGATTCCAGCGCCCGCAGCCCCGGGAGAAGCGCGGGAACGGCCGACTGGCGGTTCCGGGACCACGGCTAGGGGCGGGGCCACGCGGGGGCGGGGCTACGGAAGCCGAGCGGGCTCCGAGGCTTCTGGCAGAGGAAGTGTGCGCAGGCCTGCGGCGCTGGGCGGACTCAAGGCGTTCCCCGCTGACCCACGGCGTTCCCACCCACGCCCGCATTTATATTCGCCCTCGCGGGTTCCGGGGCAGACCCAGGGTTTTAGTCGGTCGGCGTTTTCTGTTGGTTCAGTGCGGTGAGGGACTCACTGCGGCGTGACGTCGGGCGCCTCTTGACCGGTTGAGCGCCTGCCCTCCGGGCCGCCCTTGGGGGGATTCGGGCATTAGCCCAGCTCCTGCTCGTGTTCCCCGTCCAGGCGGGGTTTCCGGGCACCGCTTCGACGGCGGCTTCGCGGGACCCGCAGACCCGGTCGCAGCCCGAGCCCCAAGCGGACGGAGTCATGAGGCACCTGCCGTATTTCTGCCGCGGCCAGGTGGTGCGGGGCTTCGGCCGCGGCTCCAAGCAGCTGGGCATCCCCACAGGTGAGCGCGGAAGGTCGCGGGGCCCCCTCTCCCCGCCCCGGCTCCCGGGGTTGGGTCCAGTGGGACGTCAGACGCGGGACTTGGGGCTGCCGGCAGAGGTGACGCCCTTTCCTTCGCTCGGTCCTTGCTTCGTTGAGCCGGAGGACCTTTGGTCACATTGAGGAAGTCGTCCTTACCCACGGCTGGGGGTTACCGGGGATCGGGCTGCAGTGGGGGTGAGGGCAGAAAGCCGAGCTGAGTTTCGGGATCCCCCTTTCCCGCCTCTTTATCCAACCAAGCTAGAGCTGCCAGGCATGGCACGCGTCATCCCCATTAGGAAACGTAATGTGAACCAGATTGGTTAAATTTCCAATTTTTTTGTTCTCATTGTATGTCTGGTTAGCAATTGGATGAGAATCAGGTATCTTTTTTTGGTCCGTCTACATCGGTTTCAGTAGTCAGGACCTGACTGTGTGAATAATTCATTCTTAAAAATACATACCAGGGTTGTCCCTGGTCTTTGAGTTTGGGACCTAGCCGTGTGTATTTTGAAAATAAGAATCGTTTGAAGAGCTTCTGAACCTCCTTAAGAAAGACCAGGTCTGGGGGGTGGGGGGGATAAAAACAACACACAGCTGTTCATGCACCTGTTTTCATCTACCTCAAGAATTTGTGTGTCGGTGTTTTTGTTTTTTGGAGAGTTGTATACATTTAATTGTTCTTAACCTTGCCACATGAAGAGGAGCAAAAAAGCCCATGCCAGACTATAGAATGGTGGGATTCGTAATCATAGGCAGGATTCCAGGAAAATTATGAGCGTAATGATGTAGGCTAGCCTTCGTGCGATTTTTATAAATATTTGCTATGAAACTGTTAACACTCAGAATATTTATTTCTGTTATTTAGCTAACTTTCCGGAACAAGTAGTTGATAATCTTCCAGCCGATGTATCCACTGGCATTTATTATGGCTGGGCCAGTGTTGGAAATGGAGACGTTCATAAGATGGTGGTGAGCATAGGATGGAACCCATACTACAAGAATACAAAAAAGTCTATGGTAAGAATTATATTCAGGTCTGTCTCTGAAAACGGGGTAGTAATTTAACGTAATACTCGGTTTTAGAGGCACATAGAAATCATCAGTGGTACTCACAGCATAGTCCAAATTACTAGAATTTTTGGCAGTTTTCTTGAAGGATTTTCAAGTGAAGTGTTGAGTTACTGTTTGGATTAACTCTTCATCCTTTCACTTTCAAAGTGAATCTCTTACAAAATAAAGTGAGTCCCTTGTAAAAGGGGGAGTATAATTGGATTGTGCTTTCTGATCATTCTGTTGATCTCTGCCTTTTCATTGGAAAGTTCAGTCCATTTACATTTAAGCTAATGACTGGTAAGGAGGGACTTCTGCCATTTTGCTGTTTTCTATAGGCCTTACAGCTTTTTTGTCTGTTATTTCTTCCATTACTGTCTTTTGTTTAATTTTTTTTGTAGTGACACATTTTGATTCCTTTATTTCCTTTTGTGTCTTTTCTATAGGATTTGCGTGTGTGTGTTTGTGGTTACCACGAGGAGTGCATTTGACTTTCTACAGTTATAAAATCTATTTTGGATTTATGACAGTTTTAATTGTACATAAAAACTCACAAATTACATCCTTATACGTTGTGTGCCCAATAAAAACAGTAATATTTTTATGCATTTATTTTTTAAATCATGTAGACAGTAAAAAGTGGAGTTTCAAGCCATAATTGCAATATTAATTTTCATAGCTGTCCATGTGTTTATCTCCAGTGGAGACAAAAGTGTATTACTTGGGGCACCTGGTAGCTCAGTGTGTTGAATGTTCAACTCTTGATTTCGGCTCAGGTCATGATGTCAACATGGTGAGATGGAGTCCCTTGTCAGCTCTGCTGGGCGTGGAGTCTGCTTCAGATTCTCTTTCCCTCTCCTACATTCCCCCTTAAAAAAACAAACGAATTACTTAAGAGCATGTTTGAGAGATAAAGTTGCGCTTGCTACAGTTAATATAGTTCCTTCACCCTTTAATTACTTGCTCACGCTGCTGAGATAGAACTGCTTACTCCATAGAGGTGCTGTCTTCATAAAATTGCAAGGTGATGCTTTTTTTTTTCCCCTCTTAAACTACTTGGAAGGTGTACCCTTCTGTTCTTTTCGCAGTACCCATGCCACTTAAGAGCTTAATATGCTAGATAGGGCTGGATCTTGGTCAGGTTAAGTGTGTGGAAAAACAGTAGATCTAAATTTAGTCCTTGAAGAGTTTGCAGAAGCGTGTCACAGTTGGAAAACCATAGGGCTAAGTTCTGGTACAAACTGTAGAAATGGCCCAGAATGGCTTAACATTGTGTTCAGTATTTCTTATTTTTGAGTATTAAGGATGTGGGAATTATTTGGAGTAGATAAGGAAAAGAACTACTGAGAGAATACAAAATCGTTTTCTGTAGATGGGGAGGAAATGAAAAGGAGAAGGAAAGCTATTCTATGACAAATTTCAGGTAACAGGACTATGACTGTAGCAAGCCCAAGTCCTGCCAGCATTAGAAGAAACTCAATTTTCTATTGGTAGGAGGTTCATACTCTTCAGGTTTTGTTTTTTTCTTTGGTTGCCAATACCGGACATCTACGATGTGCCTGTTTAAGTCTTTTCCCCTTTAAAAAAAAAATTGGATTGGTTCTTTTAATTAACTTAAAGAAGTTCTTAGTATGTCCGAGATCTGATTGCTTTGTTGTCATATGTATTGCAAATATTGTTGCCTTCTCTATTGCTTTTTTGTTTGTTTGTTTTAATGGTGTGGTGTCTTTGAAGAACAGAGGTTCTTAATGCTAATATAATCTAATTCATCATTTCTCTTTAATGGTTAGTGCCTTTTAATAGCCCGTTTAAGGAAACTTTGCCTACTCTATCTAGGTCATTATGATACTCTTCTTTGTTTTCTTCTAAAAACTTGTCTTAAACTTTTCTCATCAGATTGGTTTTTGAGTATGGGGCAAAGTAAGGGTCAAAATTAATTTTTTCCCATATGGATATTGAGTCTGCACATTTATTGAAATATCATTCTTTCATGACCGTGCTGCACTGTCACCTTGGTCATAAACCCTGTGACTTTATATGTGTGAGTCTAAAATGTGCTCATACAGACTTGGTTTCCTAGTCTGTCTTTGGGTCATTACCACATTGTCTTTATTTCCATAGCTTTTATAATAGGTCTTGCTATCTGACTGTGTAAGTCCTCTACTTCTGTTTTCAAGATTTTGGAGGGATAATTTCAACCTTCCACATTTCCTTACAAATTTTGGAATCACTTGACACTTTCCATCATTAAAAAAGCAAAAAAACTAGGATTTTGACAGGGATGGCATGAAATACGTAGATGAATTTAGGAAGAGTAGACATCTTTACCATTTTTCTCAGTGATGTTTTATAAGGATCAGCGTTGATGTTTCTAAGTATCACTTCATGTATTCGATTTTCTAAAGTCCTGCACAAAATATGCCTCTGTCTCTTAAGTTTCACGTTTCTAGATTGTTTAAAGTTCTCTGCATCCGCCGTAGCCCAGTCTCTAGAATTCAGATTGCAGATTATCATCTACCTCCTCCACCATTTTGCTTCGACCTGTCCTGTACCCATTTGTCAACATCGTCCCTTGATCAGGATCCTACATTGGCTCTTCTGCCTGCGTGTCAGTCTTCAGCTCTGCCTAACCTTCAGAAGTTTCCGTAACATGGCGTGCGTCACAGACATATGGATACTGGTTAACCTTAGAAATGATTCTTTTAATAGTAACATCTCTTAATACTTTGCTCCTTACTTGGCAGTGTCTTGACATGGGTGTTTGTTTTTGTTTTTTGTGGGTTTTTTTGCCTTGATAAGACTTAATCACTTTGCATGTTAGTTTTTTTAAGGATTTTATTTAAAAATAAAAGCAATCTCTGCACCCAGTGTGGGTGCACCCAATGTGGGGCTCAGACTCACAACCCTGAGATCAAGTTGTGTGCTCCACTAACTGAGCCAGGGAGGCACCCCTGCATGTTAGTTTGTGTTTTTTTTTAAAGATTTGATTTGAGAGAGAAGGAGCACAGAGGGAGATTGAAAGGAAGAAGCAGACTCCATGCTGAGCAGAGAGCCCAACATGAGGCTCCATCCCAGGAGCCCAAGATCATGACCTGAGCTGAAGGCACATGCTTAACCAACTCAGCCACCCAGGTGCCCCCCCCCCCAACCTTTTTTTTTTTTTTTTAAATATATAAACAGCAAATCATACCAGATTTGTGGTAAAACATCTGCCTTACTTAGTTATAATGTTTATATGTAAGGTCAGGGGCAGGAACAGGACTGATAAAAGAATTTGGGAAAAAACTGCACTTAGATTTTAACCTGTCTTTAAAAATTTATTAAGGGTTGCAGCAGCTCTTTCTGCCCAGGAGTCCTGTCCCCATGCTTTAATAAAATCACCTTTTTGCACTAAAAAAAAAAAAAAATAAATAAAATAAAAATAAAAATTTATTAAGGGTTGATTGTTTTATTTAAGTTATGCCCACCATAAATGTGGAGATATATTTCAAATTTCAGATACTCTGTAATTTCATGGTAATCTTTTTCACATTTCTTAATTCTAGGAAACTCATATCATGCATACCTTCAAAGAGGACTTCTATGGGGAGATCCTCAATGTGGCCATTGTTGGCTACCTCAGACCGGAAAAGAACTTTGATTCTTTAGGTAAGTTGTGCTTAGGTCTTCTGAAGTATTACTGCAGCTACTTCTGCTGCTTCTCCCAGTAACAGCATGGCAGGAGAGAGAACATTCGAGCATTTACTCTGTGCCTTACATGTTTCACTTCCACCAAAACATACGAGGAATTCTTTTGCCCCTTTCACAGATGAGGAAATTGGCAGAGAGGGGTTAAGTAATTTGAGTAGGGTCACATCAGTATGTGGTGGAGCCTAGATTCCAACCCACCAGGCTGGCTGCTTCTCTCCCAACAGTTTGAAGTTAGTGAAATCTTTTTCCTTCTCATATTTTAAGGAATAAGTGAGAATGAATGCTGAGAGGAGTAATCCTTGCTTTGCAGTGCTTGATGTGTAAGAAACTAAATCAGTACTTGAAGCAAGTCGTATCAAGTATGTTAGTATAGTGTGGCTGTTTCAGTTCTACTGTAGAATTTGATAAATGTGGATACCGAAGAGGCTTGATCACGAGTATTTGTTCCATTTGGTATTTGTGACATACCTTCGTGCTAATGCCCTTCTCTAAGAAATTGCAAGAAGATCAGGGACGTCTCTTGTAGACCATTGACTTTTACTTAAGTCTGGAAGAAGGGATGAAATAAACTTTTACTGGGTAGCTGCTCTGTGCTAAAGACGCTGCTAGCCTGTGGGTTTTTAGGAGTCCGAACAAAGGGGTAGTCAGAGTGTAGCAGCAGTTTTTCATTGTTTCCCTGCTCTGTTCTCTCTGCAGAGTCCCTTATTTCAGCAATTCAAGCTGATATTGAGGAAGCTAAGAAACGACTAGATTTACCAGAACATTTGAAATTCAAAGAAGACAATTTCTTCCAGGTTCCCAAAGGCAAAATAATGAATGGTCACTGATAAAAAAAATCACCTTATTCTTATTTATTCATTTACTGTTTTCTAATATTTTACTGCTCATAACTCCTCCATCATTATATTTTGAAAATCAGATATTTTCTTACAGCTGTGAATTAGTTTAAACAGTACAGTGTCTTTACCACGTTATGTTTCAACCATTCAAATCAAACCCATCATGCTATTGTACTAAAGTGATTGATTTTAAAGATCAAGATTCTTTTTGATGTAATATGTTGATTAAAATGTACTACTAGAAAGGTCTTAAGTGTCTTAAAATGGAAATGAAAATGTATATAAGTATGGGTAAAAAGGCAAGTCACGAGATTTGAGATGAGAACTAGTAATTCTCATGGTGCCCAGTAGTACATATATACTTGTGTAGTGTGTGCCTCTCAGTGGGGCAGGCTTAGCAAAGTAAATGTATTCAACAGAGGTGTGAGAGTTGATTATAAACCTAAGGGGAAAAATCCAGACTTTATATTTTTGATATTTTGTGCATTAATATATTGTTGCAAACATGTAGACATGTGAATTTTTTTTTTCTCTTGTGTGAAGTTTTATTGTGGTTAGTCATTTCCTTTATGAGGTCAGATCATTGCACTGTATTCATTTTCTTTTACAGCTGCCTCAGTTCTAATTGGTCTAGACTCCCTCTCCGTATCATTTGTTTGTTTATCTCCTGAAGCGGTAAAATGAGTGTTTTTCTAATCTCTAGCTCTCATTTTTGTGTTGTATGGCACTTCTCTGTTTTAAGAGCAGATGTTCAATATTTTTCTTGATTTGGTTCTTTTTCCTTGGAACAACCGTCCGTGTCTTTTTTTTTCCTATCCCATTGAGAATGCCCTACAACTAACTGTTCATTTAGACAAAAGATTGCATCTATATCTACCATTCCATCCCTTCACTATATAAAGTGATTAAGTGCATATCTGTATTGCATTTTAGGAAAAATATCCCCAAAACTTCATTAGGTTTCCTCAAGTTTAACTGAGCACACAGCCGTTCATTTGTAAATACCAGTTTCTTAAAGAACACAAAACATTTGTTTTTCCCCCTGGGGAAACCATTTAAGAGCCAATTAAATTATGAAAGTTATTTATTTTTAATGTAATTACATATTCCTGAGCAAATGTAAACTGTTAGAGCTGTGTACGCACAATGTAATTCAATGCTAAACAGTGCTTGTAGCTTGGGGGAAAGGCATAAATAATTAAGTTTTAGTTACATAATCCTCATACTATGCATTTTTTTCTTCCTCCTAACAAATAATTTTCAGCTACTTGAGACTCTGATTTGGCAGAAAGTTGAAATCTTTGGGTATTTAGGAGATTAAGATTACAGATTGTTTGGGCCTCTGAAACAGTACATGGCATTATTGTTCACTTAAGCACCAGATTTGGAGTGGGGAAGGGGAGCAGAGGTTTGAAGAAGGTAATTTTAAAAGTAACTCGTTATAAGTCATTTTCCCTGATCTGCATAGAGAACAGATTTTAAGAAAAATATAAAGTATTTGGAAAAACACCTAAAACATCCAGAGAAAGGGGACGCATGGATATCTTCAGCTGAATTGTGTTTTGCTTTTTGGTTTATGAATTTATGGCAAACAAGGTAGTATGTGTCTTTTATAAAAAGATTGAGAAAATATAATTTAACGTTAGAGATGCTATACTTGAAAGAAGCCACAGTTATTAGTGGCTTTAGAAAGCGAAGATAAAAACAGACACAGAAAGTGTAAAAACAGGTTTGTGTTTGAATAGCCTGCTGCTAATTACGTCCTCATTAAACGTGTGAAGTTTGATATTGTCACCTTACAATTTGAAAATCGTATATTGTGAGGTGTAAGAGCCAATAGTGTCTACACTTCTTAAAGTTTTATATTAAGTATGTCGTATAAGACATGGCAGTAGTACCATTTTTGTTTACTCTGATTTCAGGCCTTGAAATAAATCTTATCTAAATGATGTTTTTTCCCCCGTGTCAGTTTGTCTGTGTGTAGGTTCCTCATTGGCCGCCTGGTGGTCCCTTGCCGATGTGTTCGAGGGCCTGACTGGCGAGTTGCCGGGGGCCGCTGGAGGGGGAGCCTGCGTGCATGGTAGTTCTAGATCCAGGGGCTTTGCCTCGACAAGCCCCTGTTGATGCCTGCAACACAGGTTTATTTGGAGAGCATTCTATTCTTTTTTTTTTTTTTTTTCTTTTAAGATTTTATTTATTTATTTAGAGAGCACAAGCTGGGAGAGGGGCAGAAAGAGAAAATCTCAAGCAGACTCCACGCTGAGTCCAGAACCAGACACGGGGCTGGATCCCACAGCCCTGAGATCATGACCTGAGCCAAAATCAAGGCTTAACCCACCTGAGCCTCCCAGGCGCCCCAGAGAGCGATCTGTTCATAGGGTGTCAGTTCTCAAAAGCCTACTTTCTGAGGGTGAGGGTCCCCATTATATTTTTAGTCCTAAGAGCCGGAGGAATAGAAGTCTGAGTTCCCTTCCATAACTCCTGCTCCAAAACAGGATTCTGCTGTCTTGGTGACTAGCAGTCCCTCAGAACTCCCGCTTGTGTCTAGTGTATGCGGGGACACACGCGTGTTCCTCCAGCGCTACTCTCCAGTGCTGTGGACCGTGGGGGCTCATGCGTTTGCAGCTACGGCTGCTGTTGTAACAGCTGGGATCAGGGAGACGTGAGCCGGAAGATTACTTAGAACTTAGGAGGACTGTTTTGCTTTCCTGGTAAAAGTGCCAGCCTTTTCCTGTATCCCCATCCCGCTGCCCCACTCCCCTGACTCGGGAAATGGTTGTGAGGCTGATAGATGAGGTCCAGTCTGACCGTCAGAGACTGAGCTGGGAAATAAATGTGCCCCGTGAAGAGATGCCATCAGAAGCAAGAGCAGAAACAAATTCTAGGACCAGCTCTACCATGACAGGTAGAAGGATTATCAGATAGAATTTGAAATGACTTTAATATGTGTAAAGAAATGAGTGTTAAAAACTGGTAAAATAAGGGTCAATAAAAATTGGGTAGAGGGAAGTTAGGTGGGGGATGACGAAATAAAGGGGATTAAGAGGTACAAGCTTTCAGTTCTAGGATAAGTCACGGAGATGGAAAGTATAGCACAGGGAATATACTTAATAAGGTATGATTATAGATGGTGACTACACTTAATGGTGGGGAGCACTAGTAATGTACAGAATTATTGAATCAGTATGATGTACACCTGAAACTAACACCATATATTAATTTGAGTAAATTCATTATAGCTTTATTAGGGTATGATTGACAACAAATTGCACATATTTGAATTTTATGACTTGGTAAATTGATATATGGATACACAGAGGTAAAATCAATGTCAGGATAATAAATATCACCCCCCCCCCCAAATAAAACCTGGGGAGGATAGGCATGGATTTAAAGTGGTTATTCATATCTTCAAATCTGGAGTGTCCAGGTGAATTTGTGTGTTTACTCTTTTAGTTGGAGGTGTAGATGATTATAAGATGCCAGCACTGGATGGGAAGTTAATTTTTTGTGCCCGCCTCCCCAAATTCATATGTTGAAGTCTTAGCACCCAGTGTGTGAACAGGTGGGACCTTTGCTGGGGGCAGAGCTGTCATGAATGGGCTTGCCCTTAGAAAAAGTTACTCCAGAGAACTTTTCGTTCTTTCTGCCATGTGAGGACAAGGACGCAAGGAGAAGTCAGCAGTCTGCGACCCAGGAAGCATCTCACCAGAACGTAACCATGTTGGCTCAGACTTCCAGCCTCCAGAACCATGAGAAATAAGTTTCTGTCCTTTATAAGTCACTCAGTCTTGGGGTATTTTGTTATAGAAGCCTGAACAGACAGAGGAACCCTGGTGTGAAGCTTAAAAATAGATGGCCTCCTCGTTCCCTGTTCTCCTCTCCCTTCCCCTGTTCCTCCTCCCCTCCTCTGTCTCCCGCTCTCTCTCCTCTAATCGAAACAGACGTGAGCCATTGGGTTGGGAGTGAATAAGGTACAAAAGCATCATCTATAAAATACTTGTAATTTTTTGCTTTGGAACTAGATTTGAGTTGTCAGACTGCTGTCCTCCAGATTAGTCTTGATCCGTTTCCCAAGATCAGCACTGAAAACCAGTACCAGTTCCATGGGTCACCCAGGATAGGGGGAGAGCAGAGCTGCTGGAGGGTGTGGGGAAGGGGTGCGTGCCAGTCCCTGTACAGAGTCTTAGCAATCACTGTTGCTGTCTTTGGGAGAGCCTTATCTTAGGAACCACTTAGGTGGTCAGCAAGCATGGCCAATAGGCAGGTAGAAAAGTCAAAGCTACCCATGAACACTTCTTAGCTTTAAATTGCTAAAGCCTGGGTTTTTTGCAGCTCAGACCTAAAATTTAATTCTTTTATGTTACTTTGTATCTTGGCCAGGGCTGCCTCCTGGGACAGTAGAAGCCTTGGTTGATTTCGAACGGGCAAGGATAACTAAACAAATAAAAGGAATCTTTCTATTCTCGCTCATGCTCTTGGCCTGTTAGTCTATCTTATAGTTGAATTCTCTTAAGTTAAATCCAAGTATTATGTATCTGCACTGTATGATCTTCTGTGTTTCCCACAGCAGACCCAGCCTTCTATGTTAACCGTTTTGCTTAGGAATCTAACTGGTTGCAAATAACAGAAAGAAGCCAGGCTGACTTAAGCAGGAGGTGAAGTTACTTAGAAGAATGATGGGTTACTCAGGGTGGACACGAGAGCTGGACGCTGGGTAAAGATGGAGCACCTCAGAACTGGGGTCAAAATCGCACGAGAGCTGGTTCCCAGGAGAGCGAGCGTGCCCCAGCTTCCCAGCAAGCCCCAGCGGAGCCACGGTCACATAGCTGGCCCCGTTGGCCCAAGACTCATCTTTCTGAGATTTAACAGTTTGTTTTGAAGTTTTTATTTAAGTAGCCTCTGCACCTGGGTGGCTCAGTAAAGTAATCTCTACACCCAGCATGGGGCTCAAACTCATGACCCTGACACCCAAGATGGAGTGTCAGCCCCTCCAGCCAGCCGGGCGCCCCAATCTTTCTGTGATTGTCATCTGATTGGCCGAGCTTCGGTCACGTGCCCGCGTGTTCGCGGCAAAGAGTAGGCTGGAAAACAGCGTACCTATTTAAGCTCCTGCAGAGAGAGGCACTTTTTCCATCAAGGCTGATGCAGTGGGAAGTGAATTCTCTAAATGTAACGCGGGTTAATGGATGGTAAGAAAAAAAAAAGACAAGTCTCCACTTGCATTATCCAACTCTGAAGGAAACGATCTGAGTACCTGCTGTTCGTCCTCTCCTGCACCCATCCCCTGATTATCATGTTCCAGAGAGACTGATGAACACCTTTTTTTTTTTATTTTTTAAAGATTTGAGAGAGAAAGCACTACACGCATGCGCACTAGCAGGGGCGGAGAGAGAGAGAGGAAGAAGCTCAAGCAGATCCCACACAGCACAGAGCCTGATGTGGGGCTTGATTCCACGACCCCACAATCATGAGCTGAGCCAAAACCAAGGGCTGGATGCTTAACTGACTGCACCGCCCCGGTGCTCCTAGAACCTTTTGTTTCTTTTATATAAAGGAAAAAAATACATAATCCACAGTGTTTCCACTTTTATCTTGATTTGCAGGAAGCCAGGGGCTAGTGTTCGTCTCAGTAGTGATACTCTTAGGAGCCCCGATTTTCAGAGTGTTCTTGGAAGAGCCCTAGAGCTTCCTGGAGGTGCACCAGGGGCTGGGCCAGCAAGGGGATCTCTGCCCTCCTCACTTGAAGGTAGTACTTTGAACTTCTACCCCTGCGGTTTCTACCAAAGACTACATTCGATTAAAGGCCTCCATTGCTAAGAAATGCTTCAACTTCTGCTTGGATGGATCAGCCCACTTGCGCCTCCTCCCTCAAGGCTCACTTTCTCTTTTCCAATGTCAACAATTTCATTTTGTGCACATACTAGATGGCGCCAGTAAGCACTCTTCTGGAAGCAGGTGGATATAAGTCCTTGAAGAGTCACACTCCCTGTGGGGCACTGAGAAGATTCCCTGGTGTGGGTTCTGCTTGGATCCCTGTAAACAAATACCTGCTGCTAACAGTCACTTGTGGGAAGTCCAAGTTCATCTCAGGGTCCCTTTAGGCTTCTGAGAACTCAAAACGTTTACTCCGGCTGCCTGGGACGTTGTTTTGCTTGCAGATTTGCTGGAATTTCAAGTTTATTAAAGGTTCTCCAACCAGTACAGAACTTTGTTTTGTTTTCAACTCTCTCCCAAACCCAACAAAACTTAATACTACTATCTGAGATTTCCACCATATTTCAAAACTAGGACATTCCGTGGCCCGGAGCCCGACAAGCCTAGACCTGTCCTCTCTACCGTTTCCTATAGAACTCATTTAAGTACTTCTTTCCAAGTTTTAGAAGATGGAAGGAAGCGTTATCTTGGATTCCCTGCCCTTCATGAAAGTTTCTTCATTCCTTTTTACAGTCTTGCAAAAGGATGGATAATAATGAAATACCTGTTTCTGCCATAGCTTCACTGCACTGAGGATATCGTGTTTTTTTTTTTGTTTTTTTTTTTTAAAGAGCATGGTTTTAAAAGTCAAACATAGATAACTGGGTACACATCTAGCATTCGGAAGAAGAGTAAGGACCCTGTGTTTCACCACAGTCAAAATACGAGTGGTTACATTCCCTCTACTGACCAGAGGTGAATTTGAACTGTTGTAGTAACAGGAGTTCAGTGTGCTTTTCCTTACATCATTTCAACGTTCTTTGCAATAAGTCTGAGCCGTCTTCGTTAGATACTGTTACCACACTTCAAATAAAGAAATGAAAACATCAACTCAGTCCAACTCAAGCTGTGTAGGAAGAAAGTTTCAGAGTTGCATGTTGGAGTCCAACCCATTTCAAGAGGGAAACAGTCTTTGCAGATGGAGGCTTAGCCCCATGGGAGTTGTGTACGTGGGACCCTGGGAACTGGGGGTGGTGGGCAGGAATGATCCCCAGCCCCGTCCACCGGCCAAGTGTCTTTGGCCCAACATGGCAGCTCATCCTTTGCTTGGCTCTTGCTTTGGCAAGCTGGACTGTACCAGGCACAGAATAGAGTTAGCAAAACTGAGATCAAACTTTTAATCGAGACAGCAAAAAGGCAGAAAGTTGACAAACACATAAACATTAACCCAATTGGCACATTGTGGATAGGGGGGAGGTCTCTGAGTCTGGAGGAAAAGAGTTGTGCCAGGGGTCCTGGTCCCAGACCACAGCAGAAGGGTTGACTAATGTTAGGGCAGAGTATCCGGACTTCAGCCTTCAGCGCCCCGGCAAGCGGCTCAGGCTACCTCTCGCTATTTCACTGACATCTGTCTCTTGTTCCCTACAGAGTTCTGTCATGGACAGTCCCCAGGCAGCTCATGTTCCCTAGTAATTCCCGAGTTCTGTCTCTTCCAGACTCCAAGCCTTTGCTCATTCTCTTTCCATTCCCTCCACTTATCTGTAGCCCACCCATCTGTGAGATCATGTGTGTATGGAACTTTCCTTTATACTTTTGGAAGAGGCCATCAAGGGTAAAGTTTAAAAATAAATAAAATTTAAAAATTTAAAAATAACCCCCATTTTCCAATTCTAGGTCCTAGAAAATCCAGGTCGTGCTGAGAAAATTGGAGAACCCCGTCCTGTCGGTCACCCTCCCACCTATAGGGGAGTGGAGTTAGGGAGGGAGGGTAGGCTCATTTAGAGATGATCTCAGTATGCTCTGTTGGACCCCTTTCAGTTGCATCAAGGAGAGAGCTTGTGTTTCCTAGGTCAGGAGGTAGGATGTAAGGATTGTATGAGAATCTGTGGCTAGATCAGCTGTCGACAACAGAGCAGAGAGAGAACAGGGCTCTTGCACTCTCAAGAGGGGGTGAGGGAAGGAAGCAGTGGTGTGTACTTCTCATGGACCAGATGTACAGATATGGCTGGAGATAAATCTTATAGGGGCCCCATCTAAGATGGCAATCTGGATTGTGACCCAGAAGTGACCCAGAAGACAGGCAGAAGAGGATTTCCAGAAGCCGAGGGTCTGAGAGACCTAAAGGGGGCTTTGGGCTTACCACACACATTGCAATTGAATTGCTCCAGAAGGGAACATTCAGAGGGAATCCTTTAAACACAGTGAACTCAGAGAGCCAAGCAGGGACTAGGGCTGGGCTCTTATCTAATACAGCTTTTAAAAAAATTTATCGGGGTGCCTGGGTGGCTCAATCAGTTAAGCATCTGCCTTTGGCTCAGGTCATGATCCCAGGGTCCTGGGATTGAGCCCCCGCATCGGGCTCTGGGCTCAGCAGAAAGCCTGCTTCTCCCTCTCCCTGCCTCTCTGCCTACTTGTATCTGCTGTATCTCTCTGTCAAATAAATAAAATCTTTAAAAAAAAATTATGATGTATCTGTCCCTGGTTTTTATTTTATTTTTTTAAAAGATTTTATTTGTTTATTTGACAGAGAGAGGGACAGCAAGAGACAGGGGAAGCAGAAGAGGGAGAAGCAGGCTTCCCTGCTCAGCAGCAAGCCTGATGCAGGTCTGGATCCCAGGACGCTGGGATCATGACCTGAACTTGAGGCAGGCACTTAACAACTGAGCTATCCAGGTGCCCATGTCTTGGGTTCTTAAATAGTATGTTTTGTGATATCAAATTAGTGGATTGTGGTCAGCTTAAATTATTAGAGTATGATGAAAAATATAATTTGGATAATTATGGTTTCCTCAAAGGTTTCCTTTAGTTTTATAAAGAGGTGTTGGTGTAAACTTTATTTTTTTTTAATTGTGAATTGCAGTAAAAAAAAAAAAAATGAAAGTTCCTGTTTTAATTTCCCCTCCTGTGTTTCCTTCTGGAGGGATCAGGCAGCTGCCATCTGGGAAATGAGAAAGAAGCCCTCTCAGCTAGTTTCTATCCAAACAGGCAAGTTATTTTCATTTATCTTTATTTTTTTAAGATTTTATTATCTGAGAAAGAGAGAGCGGCCGGGGAGGTGGGGGAGAGCGAGAGAATCCCAAGCCAACTCCAAGCCCAATGCGAGGCTCGATCTCAGGACTCTGAGATCATGACCTGAGCGGAGGCTTAACCGGACTGGCCACCCTGACAGCCCCAGGCAAGTTGTTTTACTTCCCTGTGGCTAAGTGTCTTATCTGTGCCTTGGGATAAGACCAGGGCCTACCTCACAGGGTTGTTATGATGACTGTAAGGATTAAACAAATTGATGCATGCAAAGTGCCTCTCATCGTCCGGGAAACATGGTGTCGTTGCTGGTTATTTCTTCCCCCGGCCAAAGATAACATTGCGACTTTAAGGACACAGCGAACTCTTCCTTAGATTGTACGCAGAGAATCTCCTTTAGGTCAGCCGTAGACAATGCTTTCTGTGAACAGAAAACGTATGCACAAATATTTATGGAGCAGCTACCATGTGCTAGGACTGTGCTTTGGGCGAGGGGTACAAAGTGAAGTAAGTTGATGTCCATGACTCCGGGGAACCTCCAGGCAGTCTCCCACAGAAATTCCAGCTTTTTTGACTTTATCCTCCTCACCTCCATGGTGTTCCTAGTATATTTTAGGTCTCTGGGAAATACGGTGTTTGAGTGCCTTTCCAGAGAAGGAATCACAGACTCTCCTTACCTCACCCAGATGTAGTAAATAAAGGAGCATCACATCCCTTCATTTTTTTCCAGTACCTCCCAAATGTGGAAGAAAAAGCAACACCGGAGACTTTCCTGCAGATACCAAAGGTCTCCAAAAGCCAGCATTTCAGGAAAAGATGAATTTGCTCTTGTATATATCCTCTGGTGTTTTATTTCACTGTGTTTACTGAAAAGAGTTTTCCAGAAAGGAAGGAGAAAGGAAACAGATGGTGCCAAATGAGAGAGGAGAGTCCCAGATTTCGTCCTTTCCTGGCTCAGAGCAGCTGAGATGCCAGCAGCAAAAAGAGTGGGGAATGTGCTGTGGTTTCTGCCCTCCCTCCCCACGGTGCCAGGCCCCCGGCTATGTAAACAGGGCTCTGATGGCACAAGCGGAGGGAGGTCACGCTGGGTCATCCTGACCAGCCCTTCCTCCCGCCCCCTCCTAACCTTCAGGAGGTGAAGAAGGCTCCAGAGCAGCTTGCAGAGGAAATGAACCAACCGACAGGGTGGGGGATCTTTCTTGGTTTCGTTTTTAGCCCAGAGGGAGTCGAAACCAGGAGGAAAGAAGAAAAGGTTGAGTTGGGACCAAGTAAAGCCCTCCCTACCCATTGCCTTGGAAGGCGTCTACAGCCGCCTGTAGGGGAGGCCCATGTCCGTATGAGCTTCGAAGGGCTAAGAACCATCTTTAAAAAATGGCACCAGGAGAAGTTTCCACTTGAGCTGGTGGTGTGCGGTTTTACAAGTTACAGTCCAGGAGGCACAGCCATACCCAGGACCTGACAACATGGCCAGTGTCACACAGTCTATAATGGGAATGCGGAGGGCCTGAGAGTGGAGAGCAGCTCTCTTTTAATGCAGCTTCTTATGGCTGAAAAGAAATTATTCTCCTATACCAAGCCATCTTCCTTGCATTTTTCCTTAAAGCTCTGTATTTTGTAGATCTTAAAGAGCTCTTCTTTCCTCTCCTCCAACCCCTCCACCTTTGTATCTAAATTCTTAGACCTCCTGGCAGGTGGAGGCGGATGCAGTAACTGATGCATTTGGCAAGCCTTGCATGGTTCTGAAGACATACCGAAGTCACGTCCAGCGTCCGGGGCAAGCCACCTGCATAGTTGTATAGGGCTTGCGGCTTAGAAGGGCAAGGGCCCCAGGCTTGGATTTCCTGCTCTGCTGCTCACCAAAATTCTTAATTTTTACACCAGGCCCCATGGATTATGCAGCCACCCAGTTTTCTGAGAAACTACCTCCAGATTGTTGGCCACAGGATTATTGTTTGATTTCTTCCAGTTTCTACCCAAGAAGTGACCGCACAGGAAGGATAACTTGGGTGTAGCACCTTCCCGCTTACAACAGACTTTCCCATGCATTAGGTCCTTTCCTGCTCATAAGCAAACGTACGGATCCAAGCTTATCTAAGGCCACCGGAGATCTGCTACAGGAGACGAAACTGGTCTCACAGGCCAACAGCAAACAGGTCTTTAAAAGTGAAAATCAGTGGAAAACCAGGATGGAGAAATTAGCCAGATGTTCTACAGCTGTGCTCCAAAGGGAAGTCACGGAAGCAATAAAGGACTCCGGTGGAGTCTGACCAGAGGGATCGTGGGGAATAATACTTCTAATCCCAGGCTGAGAGAGACGGGAACACAGTGTCCTTAGAGCCTCAGTCACCGAGATCCCACAAGGTCCCTTACAGGCCCGGGATGGGCATCACAAAGTACCACTGAAAACCCCTTTGTCAAGGATTCTTTGCCTGGCTATTTGCTGATGAGCAATTTGGTTTGCTTTCTGTGTTCCTTTGTTGCAGGAGCAAATCAATACTGAAAATACCGCTCTAGTCCCCGCTTAGAAGCCGGCCGGCCCCAGACCTGAAGTCTGGAACCCAGGCTAAATACAGTTGACCTTGGGCAGCACTGGAGTTGGGGCGCCCATTCCCCCACGCCTCCAAAACTCCCACCTCTGCTTTTTGACTCCCCCCAGACTTCACTACTAACAGCCTGCTGTTGCCTGGAAGCCTAGCCGATAACATCAGCAGTCGCTGAACATGTTTTGTATGTTACATGTGTTAAATGCTGTATTACAAGAAAGCTCCAGAAAGGAAGACGTCATTCAGAAAATCTGAGAGGAAACCTATTCACGGTACTGTCCGGTACTTAGTGTGAAAGTGGACCCGCGTGGTCCCAACCCATGCGGTTCAAGTGTCAGCGGGAGGCCCTGTGGACCCTCTCTGGGCGCCCAGACTGGAGGCTTTCACGGCTTCCACCTGGCTGCCCGATTTAAGATCTCCTGCGTTGGCCTGGCCTGTGGCTACAGCCCCGGTTGCAAGCTGACGTCTGAGGTGGCCGTTGGCCCGCCACCTGCAGCGAGAACCATGATGCCTGCCAGGCTGTCCTCGACTCACTTTGCAGAGGCAAAGGCGAGGACACTCGCATGAGTTCTCAGCCCCACCGTCCGGACAGGCCTGCTTTCAAATGCTGTAAACTTTTCTACATGGACTCACAGTCAGTCAAAGTGACCTAGAAACAGACTGGATGGCTGTCCTTCCTTGTCCCTGTTGTCAGCACGCGCCCAAGATTCCCTGTGGCTTCGTAAGCAAAGTCCAACATGAATCTGTAATGACTTGGGGAGAAAGAAGGGGTATATTGGAGGAGCGTGGATTCTCTGAGACAGTCTAGGTGTCCCTAGGATTTCTATTAAGAGACTATTCTGTGGGGACGCCTGGCTGGCTCAATCGGAAGAGCGCTTGACGCTTGATCTCAGGATCATGAGTTCGAGCACCGTGTTGGGTGTGGAAGATGATTAAAAAACAACAAGAACAAAACAGTGTTCTGCTGGGGTAGAGCTTGGTTGCTTTTTAGAGAAAGAGAAGGTGTAGAGAGAGAAACATTTCATTACAGGTCACGTATTTGACCAACATGTTTTGAATATTTGATCTTTTATTTTATTTTTTAAAATGATTTTATTTATTTGACAGAGAGAGATCACAAGTAGGCAGAGAGGCAGGCAGAGAGGGAAGGGGGAAGCAGGCTCCCTGCTGAGCAGAGAGCCTGATGCAGGGCTCAATCCCAGGACCCCGAGACCATGACCTGAGCCAAAGGCAGAGGCTCAACCCACTGAGCCACCCAGGTGCCCCATGTATGGTCCTTTAACCAGAACTTTCCTCATTTCAGTGAGGAAAGGATTTGATTTCCTCCTGCCTTGGGAGCAAATCACTGGGTTTCTGAAAGAACAATCTCCTGTTTCCCTGTCTGTTGAGAAATCAAGTAAGACAATCCGGTTTATGATATGCTTACTTAAACTCATCCAACGTGCTTGCTTTGCCAAGGCCAAGGCATTGTTACAAAGTGCTGAGCTGTTGCGTATTTGCTTCCAGATTAAGTGTGTAGAGCAGGTTAGGTCTCCTTTTCTCTCCCTCATGTAATCTTGCTTCACAAATCCTTTCAAAATGTGGGTTCATGGGAGGGAGACTATTAACAAGCTTTCACTGCCACTAAAATGATATGGGAGGGAGTGGGGGGGGTTAGCCTTTATAGAACCCCTCCTGTATACCAGGCCCTTTGCATATATAATGTTGTTCATTCCTCATGGCAGCCTTGCGAGGTCTGG
Source organism: Lontra canadensis (assembly GCF_010015895.1). Taxonomy (NCBI): domain Eukaryota; kingdom Metazoa; phylum Chordata; class Mammalia; order Carnivora; family Mustelidae; genus Lontra; species Lontra canadensis. The sequence goes on along the minus strand of NW_022631025.1, from coordinate 16,077,885 downwards.
CGTTCAAGTTTCCTCACCCGTAGTGAGGAATCAGAGCGTCAGTAATTTGATCAAGATCCCACACAAGGAAGGGTCAGAGCTGGAATTCTATCCCAGGAATCTTGAACTCTGAAAGTCATGGTATTTCTGCTATGCCAAATCGTCTTTATAAAAATGAATACAGACATGGTGGGTCTAATTGGGGAAAGATTTAAGAAAAAAGGGGGGGCCTTCCTACTTAGGAATAGTTTACAAATGGACAGAATGAGATGTAATTATTGAAACTGAGGTGAGGGCATAGTTTTGGGGGGCCGGCCCTGAGCCAAATCTGTGGACATTTGCGCAACGTTCCCACTGAGGCTCATTGGGTTCCTAAGAAATGAACACGAAGGGGAAATGATCTGAAGAGAAGGTGGGGTCCCCCAAATACAGTCTCTGCTTGCCAGGTCTGCCCTGCCTCTCTGTTAACCCCCGGGTTGCGGGAGGACTGATGGCCTTTATCACATGTAGCTGAAGTAGAGCTGTGAGTTCGAATTCATGTGAGAAGTGCTTATCATTCTGTTCTATTTTTTATTATGTAATCTCAACACCCATCATGGGGCTCACACTCACCACCTGGAGATCAAGAGTCGCTCGTTCTACTGACTGAGCGAGCCAGGTGTCCCCACCGTGCTGGTCATTTTAGAGAGGATAGGAAAGTTGAGATAGAGACTTAGTGCTCACTCTTACTGAGACTGACAGGCACTTTTATTCTCCCAAACACCTCCCACAGCTTTTCTCCCAAAAAAGTACCTAAAGACATCAATTTGCTTTTTCTCATAGTCTCTGTGTTCTAATGATTTTGCTATAGGTTTTCCCCCCCTGAATCATTACATTGTTTGCACTGTCCCTCACTTTGTCATTATTTGTACACATACATGTTTTTTTTCACCTTAATATTAAACTCGTTGGGGGCAGATAATGTTTATTTGCGTTCTACAGTTCAGCTTACATAATCCACATAGGTTTTTAATTTTAGAAATACACTTGAAATGGCAGTATATATAAACTTTTATTTATTTATTTATTTATTTTATTTGTCAGAGACAGAGGGAGAGAGAGTGAGCGAGCACAGGCAGACAGAGAGGCAGGCAGAGGCAGAGGGAGAAGCAGGCTCCCTGCCGAGCAAGGAGCCTGATGTGGGACTCGATCCCAGGACGCTGGGATCATGACCTGAGCCGAAGGCAGCCGTTTAACCAACTGAGCCACCCAGGCGTCCCAGTATATATAAACTTTTATATCTTGCTTATTATTACATGTAACTATTAACTATTATAGTATATTTTGTGTAGTCTTTATAAACTTACTTTTAGAGTACTGTAAACTAGTTTTAAATTATAAACAAAAGCAAAACTTTTTTAATAAATGCTTTGGTACTGTTTGTATTTCCTGGTAAGGACTTAGTGGATTCAAACAGAAAAAATACTGAAAAGACTCAACACAGTTTTTGCTAAACTGATTTCCAGAAGAGTTTCATGGTAGGCAGAGTCGTAAAGTGGCCCCTCAAGATTTTCCACTCAAGGGGCGCCTGGGTGGCTCGGTCCTTAAGTGTCTGCCTTTGGCTCAGGTCATGATCCCAGGGTTCTGGGATTGAGCCCCATGTTAGGCTCCCTGCTCTGCCGGAGGCCTGCTTCTCCCTCTCCCACTCCCCCTGCTTATACTCTCTCTCTCTCTCTCTGTAAAATAAATAAAATCTTAAAAAAAAAAGATTTCCCACTCAGATCCCCAGGATTGTGCATGTGGTGAGATCTCATGCCTATAATTATGCTGTATAATTATAATATTATATATATATAATAATATGAAAAATAATTATAATAAAGTCAAAGGGAGATTCTCCATGTGGATCTAACCTAATCACTCCAGCCTTTTAAAAGCAAAGAGTTGGGGCGCCTCGGTGGCTCAGTGGATTAAGCCTTTGCCTTCGGCTCATGTCATGATCTTGGGGTGCTGGGATTGAGCCCCACATCGGGCGCTCTGCTCAGCAGGGAGCCTGCTTCCACACCCCCCCGTCTCTGCCTACCTTTCTGCCTATTTGTGATCTCTCTCTCTCTCTCTGTGTCAAATAAATAAAATCTTAAAAAAAAAAAAAAAGGCAAAGAGTTTTCTCCAGCCGATAGCAAGAGAGAGTCAGAAGGAATCAAAGCATGAGGATTCAGTGCGTGGATGCTGGCTTTGAAAGGGGCTGGGGACCATGCCCAGAGTGGCCTCTAGGAGCTGAGCGTGGTCCCTGGTCAGTAGCCAGAAAAGTAAGTGAGGACCTCTGACCTCCAGCCGGAAACTGAATTCTGCCCGCAGCCCGAACACCTTGCAAAATGAGTTCTTCTCCAAAGCCTCCAGGCAAGAGGCTTGCATCTTGCTTTTGCCCTTGTGAGACTGTATGCTGAGAACTGAGTCAAGTCTACCTGGACTTCTGGCCTATAAAACTGTGAAATAGGGGGATCCGGGTGGCTCTGTGGGTTAAGTGTCTGCCTTCTGCTCAGGTCATACTTCCAGGGTCCTGGGATCGAGGCTGTATACAGCTCTGTGCTTAGCAGGGGGTCTGCTTCTCCCTCTCCCTCCCTCCCGCGCTTCATGCTTTCTCTGAAATTAGCAAAATCTTTAAAAAAAAAAAAGACTTAAATAATAAATGTGTGTTATTTTAAGCTGCCATATTTGTGGTAGTTGGTCATGCAGTAATACAAATGAGTACATTGGCTCACTCTGTCCCAAGTATTACACGAGGCAGTCCATGTCTACTACAGGTAGCAATGGACGGAACTCCAGAATCGTGTGCTTAATTTAAAGCCTTTGCTAAAACATTATTCATTAAGTTTTTCTTTGCTGGTGGAAACGAGCAAACAAGTCATTATTTGGTTGCCTCCTGATGGCATTGGAGTGGGGGAACTAATAGGGAAACAAGACAGGAATTTCTGATTAGGAGATTTGACAGCAAGAGAAAGAAATCAGAGGGAAAGATACTACCTAAAAAAAGTGGTGTGTTGAAGCTGGCTTGTCCGGGCTTACAAAAGCCAGCTGTTAATTGTTCAGGAATCTTCTGAGTCAGTTGTTAGACTTGGCAATTATTAAAACTTCAGGTATAAAACTAACAATTGAAGAAGCTGTATTAGACACACAGGTAACAGATACCCCCAACTCCTCACTTCCTGATCATGTTACATTTTCCTATCAGTTACACTCCCGACGCTGTTTTCATCTCTCATGCCTCTGTATAGCAAAAATACCGTAAGGATTTATTTCTTCACATTTCTCCCAGGCTCCACATCAAGCGACATCACATTCGACCTTGAAATTGGCCACAATGGGTGTATTTACACCACAGAAACTGG
>NW_022631025.1:15437803-15474528 GCF_010015895.1 Lontra canadensis | reverse complement strand
CCCAACTCTCTCTAAAATAAATAAATAAAATATTTCTTAGAAAAGCCTATAAATGCCGTATCTTAACTTCTGGGCTTGTTGTTGACTTACTGTGACTTATTGTCACAAATGGTTTATAAAGTAACACCAGCTACAGTTGCTCACTCTAGTAACTGGTTTCATAAACACAGGCTTTATTGGCTTTATTTCCTTCCCTGTCTCTCTTCTCCACTTCCCTACTGGTGTTTTCTGGGATCATCTCCCAAATAAACTCCTTCTTCTCAAATGCCTGCTTCCAGTCTGCTTCTAGAAGAATCCGACCTAAGTCATGAGAAAAATCCAGCTATACTATTAAATGTAGCACTAATTGGAGTGGTTAGTACTGAGTCAATAAACAAAACAAAATGTTCTCTTTTGCTCAATGAAAAAGAAACTCAAACTTTGGATGTTGAGCCACTGACAAGAAGAATCTTTGAAGTTGAAAGAAGAAAGAAACTAAAAACAAACGTGACTCAAACCCATAATTTCATTCCAGAGTCAGGCAAAATCTGATCTCAGAATTCTGATTATATGCTGCTACCATCCATCTGGTGAAAGGATGCCATTTTCTTTGTGAGTCAAGTGATTTGATGATTTCTTTCATAATGTCACTGTAGGGTCATCAAAACAATAACTTTTATTTTCCCTTTGGCTTAAATAGTGACTTGTAATTGAACATGAAATGTTTCTACATTAGTTAAAATAAACACAGTCTTTTCCTTTTTGTCCTAAAATGACCTGCTTTATCCTGATGCTTGGCTATAATCCTTCAGTTGGGAAAAGAATGAGCTTAAGGGCCAAAGAGAAAAGAAAAAAAATCTAATTTGGTTTTGAGTTTTTAGAGGAAGAGTGACCAGGATGAGTTACTGGCATAGAAGCTATCTTCTTTTTAGTAATGAGGTATATTATATAAGAAAACTCCGCAAGAATTCAACATCATGTAATGGAAATTATATGGCTTTTGAGTCTTAATCCAGACTGCTCTGGCTGGCATTCTTATCTTGCCAGTTACTAAGTATGTGATGTGTGCAAGTTTCTATAATGGATTTAGTGATTAAATCTATCTCTTAGGGATATTGGAATTTAAATGATACAATGATGTATTTGAAAAGGATGTATTTGGCTCAGTCAAAGACATAAAGAAGTCAAAAATTATTTCAATACCTAGTTCAACTCTGGTTTTTAGCGTTGGGAAAAACAACATGAAAGAGAAAATATCACATGACACTGGGGGTTGAGGAGTAGTATTAAAGTAAAGGTGAGAACAGTCTCATGTTGTTTATCATTGTTCTATGGGATAAAATTTACCAATCCAAATTCCCTTTTCTCTTACAACCAGAAGGGACCTAGCTTAAATGGAGGACAGCACACACAGGAACCTCTCTGGCTTTCTTTGATTGCACTCTGTGGGATGAAATGAAGCTCGGAAAAAAAGAAAATCAAAGTAATGTCGACTGCATATGAGGCCACAAGGACACTCAATGTAACCATATCATAAATCATCAAAGAGAAATGCCAGGGAAGATCTATGCTTGCAAGACAGCTTGCCTCATTTAATATATCTAATGCTGCCGTAATAGTGACTCGTTCGTCCCCCTTTTCCTTTGTTCAGTGGTAATTGTCCTTCTGCTGGACCATTCATCTCTCGCCGAGTTGTCTCCTGACTGGGAGATGTGTACTACTGGCCCTGAATTATGGGTCCTCAGCCTGGAAAATCCTACGTTTCGGTTGGGTGGTGTTCAACGTTAAAGTGAAGAGCGACCACAAGTGCAGAAGGAGAAAAAAATGACCCTTGGTGAAGTTGGTTGAAGAAAAGAATGGATGTTGATAAAAATCCCTTCACTTCTTACTGGGCTTCTTTAGCAAAGAATAAATAATGAAAGAACCCATTTGGGAGAATAATTAAAAGATGATGCCAGTGATGTAAAAAGTCAAGAGGAGACCAAGTCCAGCGCCCAACTGCACTGTTACCGTCCATCCACAATCATCACGGGGTCCCAATGTAGTTTGAAGCCAGTGAATGAAAATGTCAAGTGTATTTTCACCTGAAGTCGGTGTCCTAAAAGCAGTGAACAACCTTCGAAATTCCTTAGGAATTTTGGCAAATCCACTAGGACTACTCATAGCCACGAAGAGGTACTGGAACTTTAAAAGCTTTAGTCCTTCTCAAGTCGGTAACTAAATCTCCCATAGGAGATCTATTCACACACAAAAGAGGTTAACAGATTTAGCTGTGAATTTGAGAGGAAAAAAAATGAGCAAAATACAAAGGCTCAGCCCGAATAAAAATTATGTGTGAGTAAAAATAGAATAAGCAGCATTAGTATTCTGACTTTACTTCACACACTCCTTACGAGTCCTTCAGAAATAAACACACAAAGAAACATTCCAAGAACACAAGGGATCCAGTGTAAATCTACAAAAGGAAAAAAAAAATTAGAAGCTAAGAGCAGAAAGAATTACAAAAGGATTAGGTACGCACCTGGGGTAACTGGTTAGGAGCAGCAGGTATAATAAATATCTTTCTTGATGAGGTGCACAGTCCAACCTTTTCCTTGATTTGTAGCTACAACAGCAAGACTGATTTCCTTATTCTCATGCACAGCAGTATGCGATACAAAGATAAAACCCAACTTTTCAGAGACTAGAACACACGCCGTCTCTCCAGAACATTCACTTTATCTTCCAAAGGGCTGGGGTAACAGCATCAGAAAGCCAAGCAATCCTCAGAGGAGCTGAAGGAATTCAAGTTCCCTTTAAAATTCATGCAACAACTCCTGAATTTTTTTTGACTATTCAAGTGGTTCCATCCAAATTCTCTTTTCCTGTCGGGTTGAATCCATTTGAATTGATAGTGGAGTTAATCTTCACAAGTCAGAACAGGCGCTCTGCAAGGGGCGTGACCTAGGGTTTCATGCCTACTCTTGGCCTCCCCTCTTCTTTTAAAAGACACACCTGGCCCCCTCGTTGGAAAGTCAGTGGAGGAATTCCTTCTGTCCCATGAGAACGGAAGCTGAGATGGAGCCTTGTTACTTACTGGTAACTTGCAGTAAAGTAGGATGCTGACGGACCAAATGCAACAAACCCCAAATGAGACAGTCCCCCTTGGGTGGCCCTTGGGTGCGAAGGTCAACCCTTTAGCCTCGCCTACCTCTGAAATCTTTGTCATACGTACAGTCACATGCCTGACCTTCGGGTCACAAGTCTGCATTATTTCTGGTTCTCAGGATGCCGCATTTTCCAACCTCACGTAGAAAGTCCTGTCACACTGGCTATAATTTTTGGCACATTCTAGATACGGTGACATGGACGTAGAGGCAAAACATGTACATAGAGGGAAGACTCCAGAGAAGCTCTGTTCAGGCAGGTAGGAGACAAACCCATGACGGAGTGGTTTGCTTTTTAGTTCACAGCCCATAGTTCTTTCCAAAGCTTCAGTCCCATTCTCAATGAAGACAAAAAGCCATGGAACACAAAAGCTATGCCTTGGAGATCTTCACACTGGCAAGCCCCTGTTCTTGTCAACCTTGATTTAAATCTTCAGCCCCCTCTATGGTCTAGCTCTTCATACCTCTATCTGCACGGCTACTAGAAGGAATCCAGTGGGATCTCTTGCATTTTCTTGACATGCTTCAAGACCTTTGCTATTTTTTTAAGCTCCTATGTTTCTCTATTTACCCCGAAAATCTATATAGTTGCTCTTTTGATTTTTTTAATTTGCACCCTCCCCTAGGGCACTAGTTCTACAAAGTACATGTGAAAACTCCAAAGAGGAAAAAATGCTACAGAATTCATGTGTGACTTCCTGGGGAAGTCACTGAGCTAAGATCATTCTCAGCTTTCCAGAATGAGAAATAATTAAAAATTGATACTGCAGTTTAGAAAGAGAACGAGCAGAATGTTTCTGAGCTAAGAGACGTTCTGGGCTTCCCGTTCCACACTAATTCTTTTATAGACAAGGCATGCGGGGCCAAAAATAGAGGCTTGTTCCTGGATATGTTGACAGACCCTTCCAAGTGACAAGATGGGTCATAATTTTAATGAATACTGTGACACACCCATCAATTATCCTCAGATGTGAAGGTGACCCTGTGAGTGTGCAAAAGCCAGAGAAGGGGTAATTTCAGCTCGTGAATTCCTGCACACCTGTCTGCTGTTGTCAAGAATCGAAATGACCCATACTAGGTAAAGTTAATTTAATGTTTAAGAAGAATGTCACCTGCATCTTCCCAACACCTTTCATTTGGAACCGCACAGAGAAAATTACAGAGCAACCCACAGTAAAATATGGCATTCAAGTAGAGTAATGGAGAAAGTGAGGGAAAATGCACCTTGGCATTCAGTGCTACAGAAGTTAAAACTGTCGATGCAAACTTGGGTTGTCATGGAAACCTGATGCAATTGAGTGGTCAGGAAAGCCATCTCTTAGCCATATCCATAGATGGGCTCAGATGCTATTCAGAACAATTAGAACTATCTGGCCAGATGACAGCAATGAGTCTAAAAATTACGACAATGACAACAACAATAAGATTTGAGTAATGAAAGTAAAGAAATGAGTACTGGGCCCAGGTAGAGTGGAATGGGAAAAGAATCGACAAGAAAGGAGTAATTAGGACCAGTAGCATGTCCCGATAAAATTAAGGTTAACAGTAAAGTTGTCTGGAAAAGGAGGAAAACTGTAGAACAAGTAAAGAATATTCTTTACCTTATTAATCACATTATAATATATTAATTGTTAATATAATTATCTCCCTACAGACCAGGAGCTTCTTTAGAAAGAGACTGTGGCTGTGTTTATCATTCCCCTCCCCCCACCCAACCATGGTGTTCCATCAATGTTTGGTGAATGGTAATAATTGCTACCATTTATTTAAAAGGGACTGAGGTACAGTTGCTGTAGTGAGTTGTATTAATTTGCTAGGGCTGCTGTTATAAGCTTGCTCAGGCTGGGTACCTTAAATAGTAGAGATTTGTCTTCCCATGGTTTGATTTCTCCTGAGGCCTTTCTTTCTGGCTTAGGGATAGCTGCCTTCTTGACATGTCCTCCCATGATCTTCCTTACTGTCTCTTCCTCTTCTTATAAGGACGCTCCGTCTGACTGGATGGAAGCCCTGACCTAAGGGGTCTTGGTGAACCTAGTCAACCCTTTAAAGACCTCATTTCCCAACATGATGGCATTCAGAGCTTGGGGGCAGGGAGGTTGTGACATCAACCTATGGCTTTTAATGTGTACACAACTCAGTCCATAATACCAGCCTCTAGCTTATTTCATTGGAACTGTCGCCACCATATTCGTATAGCTTTTTTGTAGGAGAAAGTCATTTGAATCTTGGAAAGGTAAGGTCAGTGGTCAGTGGTCCCACAATTTGGAAGGGGCCCAATGGGGATTAAACCCAATTTACTGACCTCAAAGCCCAGTTCTTTATAATGTGCTCCAAAGAATGGATGAAATGGAAGTTAGTAGAGCTGAACTGGAAAAGTGAAGCTAATAGTATAGCATTATCGTCATCCTCAAACCAAGGCCAAAGACTTGGTTTAGTCAAGCAGTTTGGTCCCTCAGGGCCCATTTTGTTGTCTTAAATGATCCAGCTCGGTTTACTCCCTCAGTCAGGATCAGGGAAATTCTTCCAGGGTCTCAGTGAAAAACCAGAGATCAAGGGCTCCTCAGAAGAGAAACAACGACACATTGAAGCCAGCCTCGTGCAGCAAAGCACGGTGCGGAAATCCGTGCAAAAACTAGACTATCTTTTGCCCCTCAGAGCCTGTGCTCTTATGGCGATAAAAACATGCTTTGTTGCTGTTTTTGCTTGCTCTGAGGTGCTCTTATAATCAAAGTGATCTTTGTCCGTTATGAACTCTGCTCATTTCTTCCTGTTCATTCAAATAGGATATCTCTAGAATTTAGTGGCAAAAATGCTGTGTGTTTTCCTGAATTGAGAGAGAGAGGAAAGGCTTTAAAAGGCCAAGGCAAGTCACGTGGTTACCTACTAGGAAGTAGTGGTACTTTTTCCATTGCTAGAGATTTAACAAACCCCCCTCCCCTGGGAAATGGGTAATCAGCCAATCACCAGGCCTCTCCCAACTGGAATAGGACTCTTGAGGGTCACATTTAGTTCCGGGTACAGAGGGACGCCTGGGTGGCTGAGTCGGTTAAGCATCTGCCTTCGGCTCAGGTCATGATCCCAGGGTCCTGTGATCGAGTCCAGCATTGGGCTCCTTGCTCTGCAGGGAATCTGCTTCTCTCTCCGCCTCTGCCTGTCACTCTGCCTGCTTGTGTGTGCTTTCTCTCTCTCTATGACAAAAAAAAAAGAAGGAAAAAAAGAAATGGATGCAGAGAAAATCCAATCTCAGCCCCCTGATCATAACATGCTCTGTCCTTTGTCTTTTGTGTATTTCTAGAACAAACCCATTTGTGGAATTCCTCCTCATGGGGAATGAAAGGTCTTTAAGTGGAAAGTTTCTCCTGCAGGCTTATAGGTACCTAATGTTCATAGATTGATGGGGAGTCCCTCATGTTGGGCTCCATGGAGCCCCACAGCCCCCGGCATCGCTCCTGGCTCCATCAGCAGACCCAACGAATTAACAGGGCATGTTCCTGGAACTCTTGTGCTGATGGCTGGGGCTCTTTCCTTTCTGTGGCTTCACTATTACTCCCCTTCTATGTCCACTAGACTCTGACATGGGCTCCAGATGGCCAGCTTCCTGGAGCAGAACAGGGAAGGACCCAAGAATTTGTCTCAAATTAATGTCACGGCAGCTCAATGTCAGTTACCTAGCAGATCTCTGCAGAGGCAAGGCAGTTTGAAAAATCAGTACATTCTAACCGTTCCTAAAAAATGGTCTTGCTACCCTGCAACTCAGGGCACACAGCACTCAATGACATGTAGTGAGACTCTGTTATAAAGCATCTGGCCACGGAGGGAGTCAGTTTACAGGCAAGGCCACACAAAGCAATCCTCAAAGTCTCCTGCAGAGGAGTGACTTGGGACGGACAGAACAAAGAGAGAGGCACCAAAGGAGAAACAGGGAAGCTCCCAAGGGGATTCTGTAAACTCCAGCACTCACTGACCACAAGCCAAGTTCCAGGCAATACGGCACAGTCCAGCTTCACGCTAACAGAAATATTGCACGGTCCCTCCATTCCTGGTGCTCAGGGTCTCCTTAGATGCTTAAGAAGGAATCTTTGAAATTCCATAAAATTATTCTATTCTAAATTTATGACTTATGTGAGAGGTACATACATATGCACACAGACATATATTCAAGTGTTTCTATACACTGCGTAGAAGTAAAAAAAATGTTTAGCAGTCAAATTTCTTTAAAAGACCGTATTTTTCCCCCCCTTTTTAACAGTTCAGCTCTTATGGTTAAGGAAGAGAGAGTGGAAACAGAGCAATGGTTTGATCTTCCCCATTTTACAAGAGAGAGGGAGGATTATGCATCTGTCAAGACGGAAGGAAGATCTTGGGAGCAGAGACCCTCTTGCTTTTTTCTTTCTCGGTGGGTTCAGCTTCAGCTGCCACAGTGCTCGAATCCTGTCTATGACAAATAGGACAGGAACAATTAAATAATTACTATGTCTGCAAGCTCTGCAGAGAAAAAGCGAAATGCTAGGCATCCAAGACACAAAATTGGAATAAAAACGGCTTTCACAGAAATTATAAGGTACATCCTGGTTTTTGTCATCCTGTCCCAGCTATGAGAAGAGACTCAAATGATCCTCAGAGAGAAAGCAAGATGAATGACACTCTCAGCGGCCAGGCCCAGATAGGGCCCCTTAAGAACAAGGACAAGAACCACTTCATGGAGAAATTAAAGTTCCTCTATACAGACTCTGAAGAGGAACTATTAATGCTTTTCTGTTTCTGACAGCCTTGTTCTCGTCTCAAGAGTTCATTTCAGTCCTTACTGCTGCTGTCCCTATTTTTCTTCCCCGCCAAGAAAGCTGGATATTTTAAAAGTCATTTCGGACTTGAAGTTAAAGATCTGTCTTCTCCCAAGTTTTTCCTCACTTGTCTCACGTTGTTGTTTCTCTTTAAAAGGTGGGAGCGGTAAACGTGAGAAAACTACTCAGGACTCTTACAGGTATGCTTTTTTGTTTTAAATGAATATCGCCTTTAAAAGGGGCACTTCTTGAGGGGAATAACTGGGCTGACAGCATTAGAATTATTAGGGATGATTATCTTAGATAATAATTTAATAAATTTTATAAATAATATAAATATAAATCGTACATCTTTATTGAGATGTAATCCACATACCATGCATTTTAGTGACTTTTTAAAAAAAGATTTATCTATTTATTTGACAGAGAGAGAAAGAGAACACAAGTGGGGGAGCAGCAGACAGAGGGAGGAGGAGGAACAGACTCCCCGCTGAGCAGGGAGCCTGACTTGGGGCTTGATCCCAGGACCCTGGGATTATGATCTGAGCCGAAGGTAGATGCTTAACTGACTGAGCCACCCAGGCGCCCCTCATTTTAGCTCTTTAAGGAGCGCAACTCAGTAATTCTTAGCATCTTAGAGTTACACGGCCATCATACAATCAATTCTACAACATATTTCATCATTCCTAATAGAAACCCCTTACCCACTAGGATCACTCTCTAATCTCCTCAGCTCCAAGCAAAAATTATTACTAATCTACTCTCTGTATGATTTTGCTTATTTGGGACATTTTATATAACCAGAGTCATAAAATATGTGGTCTTCTGTGACCGAGTTCTTTCACTTAGTGCATGGCTTTCAAGGTTGAGCTATGTTGCAGCATGTATCAGTAATGCATTTCTTTCTTTCTTCTCTCTTTTTTTTTTCTTTTTTCAAGTAAACTCACTCCGAGGGTGGGGCTTGAACTCACAACCCTGTGATCAAGGATTGTGTGCTCTACTGACTGAGCCGGCCAAGCATCCCTGCATTTCTTCTAATTGCCAAATAATATTCCTTTGTTTAGAGCTATCGAATCTTTTATCCATTCATCAGCTGATAGACATTTGGGTTGTTTTCCCTTGGGGGCTTTTATGAATAATAATGCAGGCATGAACATTACATACAAGATTTTTTGTGGACATTACTTTCAATTCTCTTGGATACAAATCGAGGAAGGGACTTGCTGCCTCCTTTGGTAACTCTAGGTATAACCCTTTGATGGACTTTGAGAGTGCTTCCAAAGTGACTGCACCATTTTAACCTCCCGCCAGCAGTACGTGAAGATTCTGATTCCTGCCAAGACTTGTTATTAGCATCTTTTTTGGTGTCGCCCGGCTAGTGGGTGTGAACTCATATCTCACTGTGGCTTTGATTTGCTCTTTCCTGATGGTTGGGATTATGGTTAAAATTGCTTACTTTGGAGCTAAAGCCTGACCCCAAATTAGAATCTATGAGTCTGCATTTTATTGTTTCTGATTCAGTTACTTATTCCTGTGTAATAAATATTTATTATCTCTCACAATCCCTGTGGGCCAGATATCTAGGAGGGGCGTGGCCAACTATTTCCGGTTTGGTGTCCCGTAGGGTTCTGCTCGATCTCAGCCAGGGCTGCAGAAATTCGAAGTCTCATCTCAGACTGGGAGAGCCCCTTCCAGCCCCCTGTTTCGTGGGCTTGCAATCTGTGTAGTCGAGGACACCTCACTCAGAAGGGGTTCACATACTTGGTTGGAGTGCTGCTAAAGCTGTCTTGAAACTCTTAATACTTATTGTCTTCAAACTTGTGCTTTGTCAGTAAGGTCCAGGAAGACAAGAGGACACACATTTGTGTAATATGTGTGTCTGTGCTCCCCTGGGGCCTATTTGCATGATGATGGCAATACCGATAGGCATAAAATCCTGGTGAGCTGTAGGTATTGGACAGTTCACTGTGACTCAAAGAATGTACAAGGTAAACTTGTTACATGCTGTGAAAGTGGAGGTACTCATAGGCCACGCTTTTGCTTTTGGTGAGAACCTAACCTTGTTATGGCCACAGTAAAGATGGAGTATGGCCTTCAAGGTGCAGGAGGGAAAGAGAGGAGGGATAAAGCTGGTAAGATGACCAAAATCGTGTAGCGTACCATGGCCCCCATCCCTCTTCCCTTTGAACTCTCTAGGAAAGCTACCAAACCCACAGATGCTTTGTGGAAGTGAGTCCTTTTTGGCGAAAACCAGAGAAAGGATTCAGCTGGGGAGTATGAATGGATGTGAGGGGAAAGAGAGACATCACCCGAGGGAGCTAGAGCAAACCATGAGGAATCGAAGATCTCATGAAATCATGGAGGAAGACTTGGGACTGCCACTCGCCATGGAGTGGGGAGGGAAAGGGGCATTGAATTTGAGTTGAGATTTTCATACCTCAATTTACACTTGGGTTTTACTTATAAAGTCTGCATGTGGGACATAGATATAGCCTCTCAATTCCAAATGAGTAATGTTTACGTATCATTTATCTCCTCTACTTACACATCCTTGTGATGACAATTTCGTGAGACATATATCACTGGATCTTTATGAGACGTGCAAATCATGCTCGTTTTCTAAATAGGAAGACTTAGAATAGTACATACTCTGAATTCAGGGTGCCATGTTGCTTGGGTGTCCACAAGTTTACAAGTTTGGGTGGCTGTTAGAAGCAGATTTGAGCCAGGTTTCACAATGTTGAGCCTAACTGAAATGTATTGATCCCCAGCCTCAGTGTGAGCTAAACCGAGTGACAGAGAGAAGGTGGAAGGCCTTGCTGGGGCCAGGGGAAAGCCACTGGAAACCAAGGTCAACATGAAACACTGGCATTTGAGGACCATGAGACAAAGGGAAGAGAGAATAGAACGTTCAGGTCTGTTGGTGAAACCACTCCTGGGTCCTGTCCTGACTTGCCCCACAGCCCACCATCATTAACTAACTGGCAGAATTTCCTTGTTGGTATACTGGCTCCACTGAAAGTCTGATGGGGGAGCCACCTGCTTGTCAAAGCCTCATGGCTCCCATGAGGCAGGAGTTCTTCACCCTGAACAGCCTTTCTGCCTAGAAACCAGTGAGGGCACCAGGACGCTGTGCAAAGCCAGGTCATCAAGCACGGCATTCAGTGAGGCAAAGGATCTTACCTCCATTCAGTGGTGCCTCATTGACAAGCCCCTGCTTTGCTGTTTCAGATGACGGGCAGAAAAACCACCACAGCACAGCTTGGAACACAATGCCTTTCTTCTTGTAAACACAGATTGAAAGAGTCTATTTCTTAGAAAGAAAACTGCTCTGGCAATTCGTATTACATTTCAAAATCAGCGGTGATTTGTTAGGGAGCAACGTTTACTATTATTTTAATCTATGTTGCATTAAGGTGACTCTTATATTTGACTTCGTACATATTTTTAATGTAATTATACATGTACTTTGACCTTCAGTCTGTATCACTCAACATGTGCTTTGGCTTCTAGACTCATCCACCCAATTGTTTACTCACCCCTTCCATTTGGATGGCCAAAGGGCAACTCAAACTAAACACGTCTAAAACCAAACTCTTCCCTCCCCATACACCCTTGTCCCACCTGTCCCACCAAAGCTGTCTTTATCTCCCTAAACCTACCCATTCATTCTGTTGCTCAGGCCACCACCTGTGATCAGGCCTCATATTCTGCACTTGACCAACCTTTGTCTGGAAGGATCCTCTCCGAGACATCTACGTGCCTTACTCCTCTAGGTCACTCATGTCTCTGGTCAAATGTCACCTTATCAGAGAGAGATTCTGGGCCACCCTATATCCCCTACCTTGTCATTTTTCTCCTTTTACCTATACTATTTTTTCATAGCATTATCACCATAAGAGAAGTTATATTTTTGTCGATTTGCTTCTTGTCCCGTCTTCTCTTACTAAAATAATCCATCCTTTGACTCATTGCTATATGTGTAACACAGAAAGGTACTTATACATAGTAGGTTCTCAGTGACTATTTGCTGAATCATTTAATGAACAATAAATAAAATAATTGTTTGCATGTAGATCTAAAAGACAACGAACGAGGGTGTAGTATTTACCTGTGGACAAACTGTAGCCGTGCTTTGAGGAGACACAGCAAATGAAATTCAAAGAGAATCTCCTTAGAAGAGTGTTTATATGATGATTTCTTGGGGGTGTTTTCTCTCTGGCTCTTCTCAAATCTAAAGGAAAAATAGAAAAAAATTATATAACATTATGTTTAAGAAACATTTATTGAGCATTTGCTCTGTGTGTGGTGTTATGAGGGATATAAACATAATGCAGACACACTTCTTTATTTCAAGGATACTGCCATTTTACACATTATTACAACCCTAAATTATTCCACTATAGTGAAAAATCCTCAAATGTCTCACTGTTCCATTTAGCAAAAACAAATTATAATCAAGTAATTACTTCAGTATCATCTTAAAAAATGAAAACTATGCTATAAATAATTCAAACAAATACAGAAAGGTATAAAAAAGAAAGCAACTGATCACTTCGAATACCAACACCACAAATAACCAGTGTTCCTGGGTGTACATCTACAGAGACAGAAGAAATCACAGAAGATGTATTAGAAGACAGAGGAAAAGAACTTGGTTGATGAAAATGGGATAAGGCTATACATGGAATTTTGAAAATGAGAAGTGATTCGTTTTCCTTGATCAACAGAATAAAAAGAATATGAGGTAAAGCAGAAAGAATTGCTAATTTTTACCAAGAAATCTTCCTTCACTACTCTAGGCATTAATTGTAAAAAAAATCCTCCCCCCCGCCTTTTTTTTTTTTTTTTTTTAAGATTTTATTTATTTGACAGACAGAGACCACAAGTAGGCAGAGAGGCAGGCAGAAAGAGGAGGAAGCAGGCTCCCTGAGGAGGAGAGAGCCTGATGCGGGGCTCGATCCCAGGACCCTGGGACCACGACCTGAGCTGAAGGTACAAGCTTTAACCCACTGAGCCACCCAGGCGCCCCTAAAAAATCCTTTTAAGTAAGAAGTCCCATCATGAAGACCATGGTGTGTGTGTGTGTGTGTGTGTGTGTGTGTGTGTGTGTGTGTGCGTGTAACCAGTTAATGGCTAACAAAGCCCTGCTAGGAAATGGGGTGGGGTGGGGGGGCATTGGTGTTGCTACCCTCCCCCATTGCACTTGTTGTTCGTTGTGTTTTTTCATTTCAATTGTTGTTGGCAGTGGTAGGGAGGGTGGGCAGAGCTTGTAACAGTAGCTTTGTGTTTTGTGATCATGGTCCTCCCATTATTCTTATTCCTAGTTCCATATTAAATGGATTTAGTGCTCTTTACAATGACTTCCCAATACCTCAATTATTATTATTATTTTTTAATACTTAGGTAGTCTCTACACCCCATGGAGGCTTGAACTCAAAACCCTGACATCAAGAGTCATATGCTCTCCTGACTGACCCTGTCAGGCACCCCCCTCCCCAGGCCCCCATACCTGAATTCTTTACTCCATCTCTGGTTGGCTGGATTTTGGCATCCAGTAAACTTTTTTTTCCCTACTCATGAGTGCTGTTTCTAGACTTCTCTCATATTTGAGAATTCCCTTTGTATTTGAACTTGAGTGGTAATATGACTGGGCCAAACTTTTCTTTCGCAAAGGACTATGTGGCTATTGCTGCACTGTCTCTGACAGAGAGTCCTGCTGTGAGATGTCTAAGGACAACTTGATATTTTCTCCCTTTATTTCCCTTCAAGAATCTTTCTTCATTTTTTTTTTCTTTTTAATAGAAGGAGCTGAAATGCCCTTGAAAAGACATATGGATAAAGAAGATGTAGTCCATATATATAAGGGAATATTACTCAGCCGTCAGAAAGGATGAATACCCAACTTTTGCATCAGCATGGATGGGACTGGAGGAGATTATGCTGAGTGAGATGAGTCAAGCAGAGAAAGTCAATTATCATATGGTTTCACTCATATATGGAACATAAGCAATAGCACAGAGGACTTTGGGGGAAGGAAGGGAAAACTGAGGGGGGAGAAATCAGAGGGAGACAAATCATGAGAGAATATGAACTCCAAGAAACTGAGGGTTTCAAACTGAGGGTTTCAGAGGGAAGGGGGGGTGGGGGAGATGGGTTAACCTAGTGATGGGTATTAAGGAGGGCACGGATTGCATGGAGCCGTGGGTGTTATATGTAAACAATGAATCATTGAGCACTACATGAAAAATTAGTAATGAACTGTATGGTGACTAACAACATAACAATAAAAAAAAGCAAATAAATAAATAAATAAACTTTATGGTTCAGAGGAGTTTGAGGTTCCCAGAAAAACTGAGGGGAATTACAGAGGATACCCTTTGTCCTAAAAGACCCACAGCCTCCCCATTATCAACATGCCTCCCCTGAGTGATACATTTGTTACAACTAATGAACCTGCACGGACACACCATTAAGACCCAGAATCCATAGTTTACATTAGGGTTCACTCTCAGTGTTGTACATTCTGTGGGTTTAGACAAACGTACTAGGACATGTATCTATCATCATAGTTTCAAATATATATATATATATTTCAAATATATATACATATATATATATAGTTTCAAAAATACATATATTTTACATATAATGTATTATGGGCTTATAATACTATAGCCCATAATATAGCTATATATAATATAGCTTATAATAGTAAAGCCCATATAATATTATGTTATAAGCCCATAGTATATTATATATATTTTTATATATAACTATATATACTTACAGAATAGTTTCCCTACCCTAAAAAGTCTCTGTTTTCTGCCTGTTCTTCCCTCCCTCCCCTCTAGCCCCTGGCAACCACTGAACTTTTTACTGGTCCCACTGTATTTGCCTTTTCTGGATTCATAAAGTATGCAGCCTTTTCAGATTGGCTTTTTTCTTTTAGTAATTACATTAAGGCTCTTCTAGTCTTACCATATCTTTTTATTGCAAAATAATCTTTCTTCATTTTTAAAATTCAAAAAATATAATCAGGAGTATATGAATGTTACTATCCTATATCTTTTTTTCTTGCGTGACCCCTAAATTTTATAATTGTAATATCTGGCACATGGAAACATAATAATAAAATAAACTCCTCTAAAATTTCCACCTCACCAAAGACCAGAAATTTTCCAGAATCACTGCTTCTATCAATATTTTTCTCTGCTCTCTCAACTCACTGTCTATCCTGACAGAGATAAACACTGGCTGGAGTTTTGCATTTATCATTCCCTTGCTTTGTATAAAGAAGTTTTACCATATAACCATAAATACATCCTTCTAAACTATAAATTATTTAGTTTGGTGTAGGGGTTTTTTGTTTGTTTGCTTTATAGCAATACATTTATGAATTTATATCATTTACTAGAACTTCTTTCTTCACTCACTATTATGTTTTTAAGAGTCATCTATCTTGTTGCATAATAGTCTGTTGTGTGACTATGACCTAATTCTCTTCTCCTGTAGAGAGGCACTTACGAAGTTTCCAGACCATTCTTTTATAGATAGTGCTGCCATGATCACTCTTACTCCCAGCATGGTGCACACAGGCAAGCTTCTCCAGGGACACGTACCCAGGAGAACAATTGTTGGATGGCGGACCAATGGAAACATTTATTTTTGCAAGATAATTCCAAATTGGTTTGCAAAAAGTGTTGACTAATTTGCATTACCACCAGCAGTAGAAAAAAAATATACATTTATCCATATCCCTGCTAACACTTGGTATTTCAGACTTCTTACTTTTTGGAAATTGTGTAGATGGAAAATTAGATTTCATCATGGTCTTAGTTTGCATTTTTTGGGTTACTAATGGGGTTGGGCACCTTCTCAAATGTTTGTTGGCTATTCAGGTTTTTTCTGGGAAATACCTGTCATTTACCTATTTTTCTACTCAATTGTTTCTTTTTCCATTTTTTTAATGCACAGATCTTTTTAAATATTGCTTATATTCATTGCAAGTATTTTTCTGTTAATCTTTTCACTTTTTATCATACTACTTGAAAGAAGTTCTTAATTTGATTTTTTAAAAAATTTATATATTTGTTTGAGAAAGAGAGCACTCAAGTGAGTGCGGCAGGGGGAGGGCAGTGAGGGGCAGAGAGAGAGAGAGAGAATCTTAGGCAGACTCTGTGCTGAGTATGGAGCCAGAGGTGGGGGCTCCATCTCATGATTCATGAGATCATGACCTGAGCTGAAATCATGTGTCTGATGCTTAAGCAACTGAGCCACCCAGGCCCCCAAAGTTCTTAATTTTCTTACAGGCAAATATCAATCTTTTCTTTGATGTTAATGCTTTTTGGTTTAAGAAGTTTTTCCCTTATCCCAAAATCAAACAGATATTCTCCTATATTTACTTTGAAATACTTCACAGTTTTGCCTTTCACATATAAGCCTTTAACCCATCTGAATCTTATATATACATGACCTTGTATATGGTATGAGGTAGGGACAAGATTTTATTATTTTCCACATTGATAACTAACTGTCTCGGCAACATTATCAAATAATATCATTATAATATATCACGAACGGATAAATGTGTATGTGCGTGTCTTCTCTAGGTTTTCTCTTCTGTTTGTAACAGAAGATACAATAGTACCACATGTCATAATTAGTAAAGCTTTCTGATAAGTATTGATGTTGGATGGGATAATTCCCCCTGCCTTACTGTCTATTCTAGAAGTTTTGTTCTTTGACATACATTTTAGAAACTTCTTAAGTGTCTCTAAAAATCCAATTGAGGTTGTTTTTGTTTCTGTTTTTTGTTTACACTAGAATGCACTGACTCCATAGATCAGATTAGGAGGAATTAAAATTTTCTGATATTGGAAATTTCTACCTATCTACCTGATAAATTTCACAACTTAAGACTTCTTTAATGTCTTTCCATGAAGTTTTATAATTTCTTCAGACAGGTTCTACACAATTTTGGTTAGATTTCCAAGGATCTTATATATTTTCATTGCTATTTTAAATGTCATGTAGTTTTTAAAATAACGGTTAGCTGGTATTTTAAAAATGCAATTCATGTTTCTATCTTGATCTTATGTATTTCCATTTTGCCTCAGTCTCTTGTTTATTCTAATAAATAATATAAATCATTAATCTTTAAATAATGCATGTCTTATTCCTTGTTTTTTTTCCTTCTTGTCTTATGGAAATGATTGACCTTCAATAAATGTTGCATGTATGTGGTGAATGTAAGCATCCTTGTTTTGGTCTTAATTTTAAAGGGAGTCCTTCCAATATCTTTCCATTAAGAATGAAATTTTCTCGGGGCACCTGGGTGGCTCAGTGGGTTGAGGCCTCTGCCTTCGGCTCAGGTCATGATCCCAGGGTCCTGGGATCGAGCCCCGCATCGGGCTCTCTGCTCAGAAGGGAGCCTGCTTTCCTCCTATCTCTCTGCCTGCCTCTCTGCCTATTTGTGATCTCTGTCAAATAAATAAATAAATAAATCTTTAAAAAAAAAAAAAAAAAAAAGAATGAAATTTTCTCTAGGTATTTGTAAATAATATTTATTAGGCTGGGAATATTTTCTTCTATTGCTAGATTGCTAAGGTATTTTTAAGCCGAATATCTTCTGTATTTTATCAAATGATTTTTCTGCTCTCAGATCAGTGTATGGCCTCTCTTCTATAATTCATTAATGTGTAAATTACATTTATAATTTCTCTAATTTGAAAACCCTCCTGTCATTTCTGAGATCAACTCATTTATATCCATCATGTAATAGCCTCTTTAGATACTGCTGCTGTTTGCTCAATATTATTTTGTTTAGGTTTTTCCATCTATTTTCACACACACACACACACACACACACACACACACAAACACACACAGATACAAACACTAACATGGTTATAAACAACCCACCAGGCTATGTTTTACAGACTAGGTATTGTTGGTTTAACTACAGGATTTGTATGACAACAAAAAGTTAATAGCTACTTGGCATATACCTTTTTTCTTTTTTAAAATATTTTATTTATTTATTTGAGAAAGAGAGAGACAGAGTGAGAGAGCATGAGAGGGAAGATCAGAGGGAGAAGCAGACTCCCCATGGAGCTGGGAGCCTGATGTGGGACTCGATCCCAGGACTCCGGGATCATGACCTGAGCTGAAGGCAGACGCTTAACCAACTGAGTCATCCAGGCACCCCCAGATACTTTTGATATTGAGGATGAAAGTAATAGAGTTGACAGAGTGTCTTTCTATGTGGGAAAAAATGCCACTTTAAGACTCTGGTTTGGAAGATAAGAGAAAATCTCTGATTACAGAGTCCATCATGGGCCCTTGACTTAAAGCCAGTCCACATGGGTCCAAATAGTATCTATACAGGCAAGAGAGAATAAAAATATTTTCAAAACAAGATAATGTTTCTGAAATACAACAGTGAACATTATTTTGGGGGAATGGGGATGTCCTTGTTCATGGAGTAGAATTTTCTGACTTTAAATAGAATAGCCTGTCTCTCCAAGAACACATTTCACCAACAGTCCCTGATGCTGCAGTGGAAATTCAAAGAGACAAGATAATTGATGGCTCCCTGAATTCAGTATGTCATCAGTTACCACAGTAATTCCATTCACTGTCCGCCTTAGATTCCTTGCCTTCTACAGCTTGCCTTAAACATCAGAATTTATATTTGTTTTTTTTAGACACGAACTACAATACGAATCATCTCGTTTTAAGGTCTTAGTTATAACGCTTCCTATTATACCAGTCTTTCTTCATTTTTTCTTTGATTTGATCCTCATTTCAGGGCATGATATAATTGTTCTCTCCTTCCTCAGTTTCTGTACTATGTTATGACATTCCTTTATAACTTGCTTTCACATACAAAATATAGGCAATGAATCCAGACTCAATACTATATATAAGATGATAAAGCAACTCCAAAATAGATAAATAAATAAAAAGCAAAATACGCAAGGCAGAAAAAGAAATACAGTTAGAGCCTGCATGGTAAATACAGTCTGAGGACTCAGACTTTTTCACAAGTAACAATGACCCTGAAATTAGGAAGTGGCAAGAAAAATCAAAAGAGCAAATGGACCATGAAATTTTATCCCTTACAAAAGGAGAAAATCTCTCACATTAATGTCCCCTCGATGTATTATTTTTATCCTTCAGCTCGTGTGAGAATTATGGAGGCTAACAAGTGAATTGCTGGCTCCAGGATAAAAATAGAAGGGGAGTTGCATGGCAGGAGCGTGTCTGAGGTTGTTACTCTGAAGAAATGACCTAATCCCGGAGAGATCAGCGAACGTGGAACATGATGAAAGCCCTTTAAATTCTAGTACAGAAACAAAGGCTAAGAGATAAAGAGAAAGCCTTCAAATGAGCTGTAATGTAAGGGTCGGTTTTGTTCATTTCTAGGGTATACCATGTGAAGGGACATTCCACACGGCAGGATCTGTCCTGATCGACTGTCATAGGTAATTTATTTTTAAGGGTCTTGCGCTTTTACCTACCCAAGGATGTGAGTCGCTGTAGGCAACTCCAGTCCTGGGGGCTAAGAAGCCACATTTCTGTCATTGCTATGTTATATCCATCATTTATCCAACACACTCACTCCTTTCTGACTGAAGAGGAGAACAATGAAGATTATTCCAAGGAGTTGCAAGTAAAACAAAACAAAACAAAACAAAAAAAAATTGTTTTAAAATATTGAAGGCAGCTTGAGGCATCCAGCAGAAAGCTCCCCCAAATATCAATCACTTTAAAGAACCAGCTAATGTTCAAGTAGTTTCTTTTCCTTTCTACATTTCCAGAACAGCTTCAGGGTATTACTAAAACTTCATGGAGAGCCCATGACACTCAACAAAGGACGGACTTTCGAAAGAGTCGACACATTTAAATTAACATTGGCCTTCTAACTCCACAAAAAGCCACAGAATTTTAAGTGAGACTTCATGGGTTTGTTCTGTGCCCTGTACAATTCCCCTGGATTTTAATGAAATAGAACTAATAAAATGGTGAAGAGCATTTGACCTCGAAAGAATACTGAAAAGTCCACTTTTGTATTTCTTATTGGTAATACACCTATAGTCACCTAAGTGTTTCATTAATATTTTAGTGAATGCCCCTGAGGTCATATTACAAAGATCAGGGAGAAGATACCCCTACACACTTCTGACACTATGACACTAGGTAAGCCACTATCCCCCAGACACAGGTGCCACTCTTAGGCAAATGGGAGAGTGAGGAAAAATCCTAAATTAACTGAGTTAAGATCCGAAGTTACTGAATTATTCCAGAATGGATTCACGTTATTTTTCCCCATAATCAGACATAATGAAATTTAAGACAGAGATTAAATTGGCTTATGGAAAAATACGGAACATTCTTTGCTTTTCCACATCTGAGTAAGTGACTACAAAAATAATACCCACCACCTTTTTCTTTTGAGTTGTATATTAGTTATCTATGGCTGCCTGACGGGTTATCACCCCTCCCCAAGATGGCATCTGTAAATAATCATAAACATTTACTTCACACAGTTTCTGTGACTCGAGAATTCTAGAGTGGTTCAGCTCAGTGCTGGGTTGTTCTGATCAGTGTCTCTTGTAGCTACTATAAATATGATGCAGTCATCTGAAAGACCGACCGGTGTTGAAGGGTATGCTTCCAAGATGGCTCATCCAACCAACCACCAGCCGGCTGGTACCAGCTGTTGGCAGGACTCAATATCACACCGTGTATATTTTTCATAAAGCTACTGAAGTGTTTGCTGACATGGCGGCTGACTTCCTCCCTAGTGAATAAATCCAGAGAACATACAGTGGAGGCCACAAGTCTTCTACCATCCACCCTAAGAAGTCATACACCATTACAGTTTCCTGTTGGTTACAACTGGTCAACCCTGCTTAGTGGGGGAGGTGGTGACTGGGGTCCCTCAATTGGGGGACCCCCTAGAGGATGACACCACAATGTGGAAACTAGAACTATATGTTTAGAAGGCACTTCACCAGTAATTATAGGCACAGAAATGGTATTTAAAAGAATGGACGTTCAGATCGGCGTACCTAGCCAAACAGTGTGAGAACTCAGTTTTGTTTTGTTTTCTTGTTGGCACAACATCATCTGATAAAAATAACAGGACTTTCCATGGTGCACAGCTCCTTCTTTCCCTCTCCATAGTGTGTGCAAATGTCATTTTACCAGACCTTATGTCATGCTTAAGTCCAGTTCCTTGTGGAAAGACATACCATATGTTAGATAGCAGTAAGGCTCTGGCTGAAGTTATTTCATGCACATGAAGCATTTCATCTACATTTTGTTGTTACTCTAAACAAGAGCCAATAAAATAAGAGGGATGGAAATAAATGTCTGAATAAAAGGAAAGCATACACTAGTTGCAACTCGTTGGCAGTATTACAACATACAGACATCTTTTCCCAAGTAAGGTAGGGGGAAAAGGAAGGTAAAGAAAGGCCAATAAACCAAAAGGTGGACCTCCCTTCTAGTTTACCCCCTTCATTTTACAGATGAGGAAACAAAGACCTAGCAAATTTAATTGACTTATTCAAAACCGCACAGTAGATTAACCAGTTGTATATTCAGAGTATTTCACAGACCCACCCTTTTCCCTCTTAATTAATCTTGTATTTACATAACATCCAATGATGAGTCAAAAGTCCAAAGTTGAGTTAAATCTTCAGTTATTTATTATCTCCCAGACAAATAAGAAAAGTGATTGCTTGGTAGATTTCAACTATTTGCAGTTTTTTTTAGAAACATCAATTTGGTCTAACAGCTTTGTAATGTGTAGATGATACAAGCCAATGGAATCTTTCTTTCGGACTCCCAAACTTTAATTCGAGGTATATTTTTATAATGAAAGGAACCTTTTGGCACTCTTGGGAAGACACTGTCATAGCAAACAAACAAACAAAAATCTGTGTTCTGTTCACTTTAAAAAATCATCTCATTTTTTTATATGTAATTAATATAAAGGATACTTCTTTCAAGTAGGAAGCCCACTAATCATAGAAGATAGTGTTACATTGTGCCAAAATTATGATCAGATGGCACTGGTACGCTTTAGGGGAACTGTTTCCAAATGGCAGGAGACTCATTGCTCCCTTCCAACTCCGCACTGTCCGGTCCTCCTTAGTGTGCAAAATTTTCTGATTTGTAATTTTATTTTCATGTCACATTAGCCTAGAAAATGTTCTTCTAAACAAACAATTACTGTCAAAAGGCGGAAGATGCACTATTTATCTTGGATTCTAGAGAATGAAAATAACTCCTAATAGTCTGTGGCTTGGTCTAAAACATGGCCGCTGCACACGTTAACTGAATTAACATATGCCAAACGGCAACTCTTAGTTGCTGGGACAAGGAAGAGGTCCTTAGCTTAACTGAGGAGAAAATGTGAACATTAATGAGCTCTGCAGATGGAGAAATGCAGTGATGATACACAGGCCCCTAAATTTCTTTATAAAATCAAACATTTATTGAGTGCCTACCACTGATCAAGGTTGATGCCCACGGTGTTATGGTTTCAAGGCTGAGCTTATGTCAGGGCTCAAATTCAATTTCACCTCTTTAGTCCTCCAGGTTGGATGCAAAATATATTAAACAGAAGGAAAGATGGCCAGATACCTTAGAAGATTCTTGCTAATCAGGGCTCTTGGTGATGAAAAGCAGTAAGAGAGGGGCCTTGGTTCCTTCTACACCAGAAAAGCCCTGCTCCCACCTGCCTCTGTGAGGTGGGTCAGGAGCACTGCCCAGATGACCCTACCATTTGAGAACAGAGAGCCCCAGGGAAGAAGGCAGGAAACAGAAGTGTGAGCAGGGGCTTGCCCTGAGAAGACTGCCATCAGAAGCAGAGGAAAACATTAGTCACTCATCGGTGTTCAGCCATTCTCAATGCAACGACCCCACCCACTAGTGAGCTATGATCCAATGAAAGTCAGACACAGACCAAACAAACAAACAAACAAACAAACAAAAAGTAGAGAGAGAGAGGAACTTTCTGGGAAGGAAGTTGAGCTGTAGCCACGGATAGTTCCTTCTGCAAGCCTCTGACTGAGGAAAAGAAGCTGGGGCACACATTGTTTTCTTTTGAGGTTAAGTCTATGGGAGAAGGAGTCTCCCTTCCTATCAGGTACCACTGGATTCTGAAGGACTCTATCACCATCATCAAGCCAGATAAATGTTGGCAGTTGTCTATCACCCTGGAATCTCATATCCCTTCTGCAAAATGTGTCTCCCCACTTGCTGGGAGTGATAAAGACATACTCCCTATAGGTTTACTTAAGGAATTCTCTGGGCCAATCCTGAGTAGGCCTGGGAATCTCTTAGAAGTCTCTCACCCGCTATGGGGTGGGATGCAGAGGAAAGTTCTAGACTTAGTCATGCAGCATGAAGACAGTATGCCTGGGGTGAGCTATTGACTTCAGTGAGACCACTGAACAACATGTCGAAGTCCTCCTAGGATTTCCCCAGGACTGGCTTCTATCTTGATCCTTGAAGTATGTTCCAGTTTTCTCACGTGGGAACCTCCGTCACCATGGTGTGACTCCTCTCATGGCTCAAAGGAAGAACCCGTGTTTCCCTTGCACTTGCTGACAGGGCCTCACTGCTAAGACAATGTTGTCGCTGGCAAGGCAGAGCAGCATGTCTGCCAGGAAACATTACCATCATCTCTTCAGTGTCAGCCCCAAGTTCACCACACCCCTGGGTTGGTGTCTCGTGCACTGTGGCTTAGTTTCTTTCAGGGCCAGCTGCACATAGCCCTGTTGGCTCCGGCCCACATGTTTCCAGCTTCCTCTCTGATTCTTCCTGGTCGGCTACTGAAGTCCTAGTGTGCCTCCTGTTCCCACAAAACTGCAGAGGTCTGCAAAGGTGATGGGCCTTCCTATGGTAAACAACGCAAGAGCACCAGTCAGAGAGGGCCAACGGTGGTTTTATTCAGGCTGTGCCCTCTGCCTGTGTGCAGTGTGGCTAAGACATGTGTGAGGCTCACCTTTAAAAAAAAAAACAAAAAAACAAAAAAAACAGCAAGTTTCCTCAAAAGAATTAAAAATAGAGCTACCCTAGGACCCAGTAGTTGCACTACTGGGTATTTATCCAAAGGATATAAACGTAGTGATTCAGAGGGACACCTGCACCCTGATGCTTATAGCAGCAATGTCTACAAGAGCCAAACTATGGAAAGAGCCCAGATGTCCATTGTCAGGTGAATGGATAAAGAAGATGTGGTGTATGGGGCGCCTGGGTGGCTCAGTGGGTTAAAGCCTCTGCCTTTGGCTCACGTCATGATCTCGGGGTCCTGGGAACCAGCCCCGCATTGGGCTCTCTGCTCAGCGGAGACCCTGCTTCCCTCTCCCTCTCTGCCTGCCTCTCTGCCTACTTGTGATCTCTCTCTTCAAATAAATAAATAAACTCTAAAAAAAAAAAAAAGATGTGGTGTATATACAATGGATATTACTCAGCCAGCAAAAAGAATGAGATTTTGTCATTTGCAACAATGTAGATGGAACTAGAGGTTTATTATGCTAAGCAAAATAAGTCAGAGAAAGACAAATACCATATGATTTCACTTGTATGTAGAACTTAAATAAAACAGATGGACAGAGGGGAAGGGAAGAAAAAATAAAGCAAGATAAATCAAAGAGGGAGGGCGTCTGGGTGGCTCAGTTGGTTAAGCGACTGCCTTCTGCTCAGGTCATGATCCCAGAGTCCCGGGATCGAGTCCTACATTGGGCTCTCTGCTCAGCAGGGAGTCTGCTTCTTCCTCTGACCTTCTCCCCTCTCATGCGCTCTCTCTCTCTCAAATAAATAAATAAAATCTTAAAAAAAAAAAACAAAAACGAAGAGGGAGGCAAACCATAAGAGATTCTTATGTCTAGGAAACAAACTGAAAGTTGCCGGAGGGGAGGTGAGTGGGGGGTGGGATAACTGGGTGATGGGCATTAAGGAAGGCATCCGTTGTAATGAGCACTGGGTGTTACATGCAACTGATAAATCACTAAGTTCTACCCCTGAAACTAATAATATACTACATGTTAACACAATTGAATTTAAATTAAAAAATAAAGAATGCAAGCTATTTCTTCTACCAGGCAAGCCCTTGACCCATACCAAGAGGAGGTGTACATCTCCTTTCTATTCAGCTCTCCCAGAGATCTTCGTTACTTTCTTTGTAACAAGTACAGAGTATATATCTCAGCTGTCTCACTGGTCATACCATACTGTAACTACTGCATTTAAGTCTATTTCTTAACTTTGTTGCAAGGTTCATAAAGGCCAGGACCCTATATTAACCATCTTTGTATTATCATGGCATATAAATGTAAAAGATCATTATATGTCCATCCTGATGTATCATAATACTTGAGAGATCTCTGACATATCCTAATGTACTGGGCAAAGGGTTAGTTCCAAGACACCGATTCCCCCTGCCCCACCGCCCATGTTTTACGCCTTCAAAACGGGTAATCTCCTAATTTCTGTGGGCCAGGAGGTAGTTGGGGGAAAAGCAGCCAAGGTATATGCTGGTGTATCCAAAGTAGCAGGGTGGGTATTAGGGGTTTGGAAGGAATTTGTGGAGACAATGGAGGATGGTTTTGAAGAAATGTGATATCACCAAAATGTCTGATAGCACAGAATACGACAGTATGTGGAAAATCACAGTATCTGCGGCTTTGGGTAGAAAAGTTCTCAGAAGAAACAGCATCTGAATGTCAAGAAGTTTTAGGAATACCTTAACCAATTTCATTTGCTTATGTTCTCCTTTTTACGAATGCACATGAAATGCACTTATTATTCTGTATCATAATAAGTTATGTCTAAGTAGCTCTAAAACAGATTTCACTAAGAAGAAAATAAAAACTCTAAGCGAGAGAAAAATGATATGTAAATCTAATTGATAGCATTTTTTTTTCTTTCTTAGCGATCTATAAAGTGAGGGTGGTTCCCATAGTCACTGACATTATATTCCATGAAATATGGGATACTTGCTGTAAAACTAGTGATTTTTTTCCCTCTCTTTTGAGAAACAAATGGAACCTGTAAATTGCAACCATTATCTTTGACTAAGTAAAGGGACAGGCAGATCTGCTTGTACTTTTCTTAGGTAAGTTTCACAATGTTGCAATAAACAGAGGTGGTTGGGGGGCAAGGGATAGAATGGTGGCAAATTCCCAGGGAGATGTTTCTCTTTTCAGACTGAGGGTTTGTTATTGTTTATTTTTACTGCTGAAGAAAAGCAGAGACCCACCCAGGGAAGCCACATTAAAAAGAGTCAACAGCACTGGATGACTGCCACCTTCCACAATCTCCACCCCAAAAGGAATGCAAACAAAAGGCGACAAAAGGCCCCCCTCTTACCCACCTTAACTTTGAGACATATATGAATTTGTTGCCAAAACCCTCTCTTTTCCCTCAAAAGAAGATGGTCAGTCTGTATCTTAGGGAATGAAAAATAAAAGGAAAATGATAGGAACAGAGGAAAGCATCTTGTAAGCAGAGAACTAAACAAAGTGAAGCAGGAAACCCTTTGGATAATCACAGAGTCTCTGCTCTCTTTATATCCTGAACTTTCCACTTTGCTGCTTATTTTAAGAACCAAAATCAGGCCTCACCCAAGCGGACTCCAACCCTGATATTGTGGCAAGGGTCAAACCACACACAAAGTTGCCCGCACCAGCAGCACCAGTCCTACATGTTCTTCGCAGCTGCCCACCCAGGTGGGCCCACACTTTGCAGCTGTCAAGTTCTTCCTCCCTTCCACTTGCCCTCCACACAGTGGGAAGCAATAGGTGGAACTGCAGAGTGATAGACAGCTCTGACTCTGGACCATGCATTTGACCGCATGGGTCCTAGATATAATGCAGGCAGCACACGGCCCAGCTGCGGCCCATCCAAACAGAGGAAAGATACAACCAGAAAAAGGAGAGATTCCTTGCGTTCAGCTGTACCCCTGTGGGCAGTTAGAGCAAAGCCTGTAATTCCTGGCACTATTATATAAAGCCTTGCCTTTCAAGCTTTCATGGTCAATTGCAAAAATGCTGAGTTGCCACCTTTCCTAATGAGTTGTCTTTGGAAATGCCCACCCTCCACCACCCTCCATCCAACACTTCAAAAAACATGGGCAAAAGGGTTATAGGTTCATCTCCAACTTCTGGATTGGTTCCTAGAAGAAAACAAAACAAAACAAAACCCGAAAACTAGTATTTGTTGTTGGGGTCCAAAAAAAGAAAGCGGAAAAGGGAAAAGAAAATATTTGCTATTCCAGGAGGGCCAAAATTCAAAAATTCAAAATTCCCACTGGCAGCATTCCTCAACATCTGGGGGGTGAGAAGGGGGGGACCTCTGAGCAGGTCCCAGGCTACTGTCCCTAATGGCATAAACACGCAGCTTGGTGGTTATAGGGAGAAGAGGCTACCCATGCCGCTTTTTAGAAGCTTAATGGCTGTATCTCTTCTTGAAACACACGCCAGTTGCCATGGGGGTAGGCCGGCCACCAGCCCGGGCAGGTTACCCACGGCAGGCAGTCGCTCGGAGCCAAGGGGACCACGTGCGGAAGCCGTGAGGTAGCGTCTGGTCTGAAGGAAATGAAATCCTGCACGCGGAAGCCTTATTAAATGCTTCATGCTTGAAAAATCCATAGTCAAGGCAAGGCTTGGGAAGCAGACGGTTTCCCCTCTTGCCGGTCGTGTTAACTTTATAGTTGGAATTTTGAAGACAATTTTGACATTTGTGTGGACTTCCAAAAAAAGCGGGGGGTGGGGGTGGGGGTAGTGAAGCGTGAAGCCGTTTCTTTATTGAAAAAACAGGACCAAGAACAAAACTCCACAAGTCAGCACCTCGCCCGCGAGAAGGGGCAACGTGTTCTTCTGGGGCTTTGCACGCCGCCCGGTCAAGGCTGCAGCAAGTAAAAATGCAAACAGCATAGTGACGGTGGAGGCCAGGGCTCTCCTTCTCAGCTGCTTGGACCAAATGGCTCTAGAAATTTCACCAGGACACCTGAAGGCATCAAACTCCGGGAAGCAGCAACACAGGTTCCCGTGTTCTCCAATTTTTACTTAAAACAACAACAACAAAACAAGCAAACAGACAAAAAAAACTCAACTCGTTTTTTTTTTTTTCTAATTTTAAAAATATATTTTATGCCCAGCATTTTGGGATAAGTAATATATGCACATGGTACAAAATTCCCAGGAGCAGATAGCATGAACTGACAGCTTCCCAGCCTTCTCCCCAGTGATTCCACTCCCCTTTCCCAGGGGCAGCCCTGGTGACCTTTTCCTGCAGAGCCTTCCAGAATTCTATGGCACACACAAGCATACCCTACATATGTATGTAGCCTTTTCTTTTGTTTCTTATATGAGCTTTTTTCCTTTGTCCACTCAAAGAGGTTTAATAAAAGATAATGAATTTGGTGAAATGGATAATTTTTTGGAACAACCCAATGAAATGAATTATTTTACTGGTTTCAACCCAATTATTTTTGAAGTCGGAGTGTTGCAGTGCCTGGGTGCCTCAGGTGGTAAAAGTGGATGACTTTGGGTCAGGTCATGATCTCAGGGTCCTGGGATTGAACCTTGTGTTGGACTCCCTCCCTCTCTCCCCTCCCTGCCCCCCCCAACTCACTGGGGAATCTGTTTAAGATTCTCTCCCTCTCTGCCCCTCCCCCACTCTCTCTCTCTCAAAAAAAATCTTTAAAAAATAAAAAAAGTAGTAGAGTGTTATTAAATAACTCTCCCCCTTAAAAATAATTTTTAAAAATATAGATGCATCCTAAATAACCCATACTAGATGAATTATAATGTGAGACTATCTCTTGCTCCTCATTTTTCATGAGATTGTGTCTTCCATCAATGTAGCTTTCTCTCTTCCCTGCTTCATTATGATCTTGACACATTCTCACTGATGTTCATCAGCTTGGCTTTCTTTAAAATTATTTTAGTAATTTTTTAAGGTTTTCTAGATAGAAATGGCAAAAATCATAATTCTATTTTAAGTTGTCCAAGGGAGGGGCACCTGGGTGGCTCAGTCATTAAACGTCTGCCTTCGGCTCAGGTCATGATCCCAGGGTGCTGGGATTAACCCCCATATTGGGGCTCCCTGCTCGGTGGGAAGCCTGCTTCTCCCTCTCCCACTACCCCAGCTTGTGTTCCCTCTCTAGTTGTGTCTCTCTTTGTCAAATAAATAAATAAAATCTTACAATAATAATAATAAATAAATAAATTGGCCAAAGGAAATAAAATCACTTTATCTCTGGCCACCTAAGGCTGATCACTGGCAACATGAGGGAAATGGCATTACACTGGAAAGACCGCTTGCCCAGGAGTTAAGTAAATTTGGATCTATTCATTCTAACTTGTTTAGCATCCAGAACACAACCAAGTCCTCAAGTATCTCCAGCTTCCTATTACCTTTTTTTTAATTTTAATTTTATTTTTGTAAATGAGGGAAAACCACAATTAGAAATTTCCTTCGTAAACATTCTATTTCTTGTCTGACATTTCCCAGCGTTTTGCAGATGTGTTACTGGTCCTTAAGTCTCAAATTGATTGTCTCAAGGGTAAAGGGAAAGGATGGGAGCAATCACATTGCAATTTGCTAGCTGTTACGGAGTGAATATTTGTGTTCTTCCACAAGTCCTATGTTGAATTCCTAACCTCCAACATGATGGTATTTGGGGGTGGGGTCTTTGGGATGTAATTCAGTTTAGAAGAGGTCATGAGGGTGAATCCCAAGGCGACATGAGCAGCCTTACGAGAAGACAAAGAGACCGGAGCTCACTCTTTCTACCATGTGGGCACACGGTGAGAAGGTGGAAATCTGCAAAGCAACAGCCAGAACCCAATCCTGCTGGCATCTGGATCTGAAACTTCTCAGCCTCCACACTAGGGGAGAAATGGGTATCTGTTTTTTAAGTTACCTAAAGTAGTGTGTAACAGCAGCCCAAGCAAAGACTCTCGATATTTTCCTCATTTCTCAATAGCAAGTAGTCTAGCAACTCAAAGGTATGGGTTCAACCAATGCCAATTTCTCTTTTTCCAATTAGATAAACTCTTTCAACATTAACACCTCAGAAGCGCAGGCTTTATCCTGAATACTTGTCATGCCCTATTTATGGTACAGGTGCTAGCCGCTGGGCACATATCCAGCCTCTGGGTCCTGCTACTGTCTCACTGAAAACTGAAAACTGAAAACTCGAGTGGGGCGGTGATGTCTACCCAAACTCCCTTCGTCAAGGAGCCTGAATTCTGGGCGATTGAATGGAGCTGGGCTATGTGTGAGGACCAAAGCCGAGATGGGACAGTGTGCTACAGAGATGGAAACTGAGAGACATGGGAAAAATTCTTCCCAGGGGTTAGGTCAAGGTCAAGAACCACAAATCTGGGCTTCTTAAGGAGTGGAATATAAGGTGGAAATCAAACATGAGGCAGCGTCTACGTTTGTTTTTCTAACTGTTACATTTCTACCTTGGAATATGTGTTTCCCTAAACAAATTTGTACTAAGGGCAAATTAAGTGCTAAGCATGGTTCTAGATGCCAGTCATAGAACAGTGAAGAGATCTCCCCCCACCCCCAAAAAAAGATAAAAAGGAAGAAAGATAAAAAAGATAAGAAAAGAAAGATTCTTGCCTTCACAAGCTCACATTCTAACACACTTGCTTACCTCTGCTTCATCAACCTTGTTAGTGTCTCTAACTCCTTTTTATAACATAAGAATATCGTTGTTCTAGTCTTTTTTTATAGGTGCACTTTTATTTTGTACATCTTCAGGATTTTTAATGTTTCCAATGTTTTTCAAGTATAAATTGGTCTTCCACTCTTTGTCTTTAAGTAGGTTGATTCTAAAAGTAAAAAATAAAATCTTTAAATGGATTTATGGTATCATAACTATGTAAATGACAACAACTACAGAGCCAAGTGATATGCTAGAATTATATTTTTTTCTCTCAAAAGTCTAATGGCATAACTCCTGAGCCAATTAAAGGAGAATATTTTTTTTAAGTTGTATTTAAATTCCAGTTAGTTAACACACATGTACTATTACTTGCAGGTGTTCAATGTAGTGCTCCAACACTTCCATACAACACCTGGCACTCATCACAACAGGTACACTCCTTCATCCCCATCACCTATTTCACCCATCCTCCCACCTCCTCTCTTCTGGTAACCAACAGTTTGTTCTCTATATTTAAGAGTCTGTTTCTTGATTTGTCTCTCTCATTCTCTTCCCCCACCCCCCCGCTCCTTAAATTCCACATATTAGTGAAATCATATGGTATTTAGCTTTCTTTGACTGACTTATTTTGCTTAGCATAATGCCCTCTGGCTCCATCCATGTCATTGCAAGTGGCAAGATTTCATTCTTTTTTATGGCTAAGAATATTCCATTGTAATATACATACCATATCTTCTTTATCCATTCATCAATCAATGGACAATTCTGCTGTTTCCATAATTTAGCTACTGTAGATAATGCCTCTATAAACACAGGGATGCATGTATCCCTTTTCCTTTGAATTGGTGTTTTTGTATTCTTTGGGTAAATATCTAGTAGTGCAATTGCTGAATCATAAAGTAGTTCTATTTTTAACTTTTTGAGGAACCTCCATGCTGTCTTCCACAGTGATGGCACAAGCTTGCATTCCCACCAACACCAATAGTGCATGAGTGTTCCTTTTTCTCTACATCCTCACCAATACCTGTTGTTTCTTGTGTTGTTGATTTTAGCCATTCCAACAGGTATGAGGTGATAGCTCATTGTAATTTTGATTTGCATTTTTCTGATGATAAGTGATGGTGACCATCTTTTCATATCTGTTTGCCATCTGTATGTGTTCCTTGGAGAAATGTCTATTCATGTCTTCTGCCCATTTTTAATTGGATTATTCATTTTTAGGGTATTGAATTTAATAAGTTCTTTATATATTTTGGATACTAACCCTTTATAGGATATGTCATTTGCAAATACCTTCTAAAGGAGAATATTTATATTCCAATTGTTTGAGTCAAATGAATTGTCTGTTCTCATACCAAGTCAATTAAGTGCTTAAAATCATGACATGTCTCACACACACACACACACACACACACACACAGAAAATCACTACACATTTTACTTTGTAATAGCTGAACGGTAATTTCTTGCATATGTCCTGAACTTCCTAATTGCTTTCTTTTTTTCTTATTAATAGGAGAATGATGCACCTTCACTTTATCCCCAGGTTTACCTAGATTATCAATCATGCTGTCCAGTATATGGAGTTCGTCTATCCCCCCTCAGAGATGTCTTCCCTGGACTCTGAATTTTCCTTCTCCAGTCAGAAGTAGTTGCTGCATAAGCCCATTGTATAGATTTTATCTTCAACTTTTCACCGTCTTCCTGGGATCTACTGTTTCTTAAATATTACCTCCTTCTCTTTCTTGATTTTTCACCCTTGTCTTCTTAGAGATTATCCCTAAATAACTTTATAAGAAAAAAATCTTAGGAGATCCTGAGATATATA
Source organism: Lontra canadensis (assembly GCF_010015895.1). Lineage (NCBI taxonomy): Eukaryota > Metazoa > Chordata > Mammalia > Carnivora > Mustelidae > Lontra > Lontra canadensis. The sequence continues at coordinate 15,442,086 of NW_022631025.1, read as the reverse complement.
CATCTAAAAAAATATCTTTTTTTCCCCCCTTCTATACTAACTGGACAATTTGACCAAATACAGAATCCTAGGTTAAATAAAGAAGTGAAAGGGTAAAGCTTCACACTAGGGAAAAATAATTGCAATACACATATTAAAAAAAGAAAAACCAGTATCCAGAATCTATAAAGAATTTCTAAAAACAAGTAAGAAAAAGACAAATGAACCACCTTAAAAAATAGGCCAATGCTAAATAAGAACTTCACAAAAAAAAAGATAACCAAATGGCTAAGAAGGATGTGAGAAGTTGCTCAATATTGATTCTCATCAGGGAAAGTCAAACTCACAGTGAGATATCACTATACATTGACCAAAATGGCTTAAATTTAAAAGATTGGTAATACCAAGTATTGGCAAAGATGTAGAGCATCCAGAACTTCAAACTATATTGCTGATGAGGGGATAAAATTTTTTGATATACTGTAGAGCAGTTTCCAATAAACTTACACACCTACCTATGACAAACCCAGAAATTTCAGTCTTGGGTATAAACCCATGAGAAATGGTCAAACAGTTCACAAGAACTTGTGTAAGAAGGTTTGTCATAGCTGTATTTATAATGATTTCAAATTAAAACAGTGTAATGGCCACCAAAAGGAGAAGGGTTAAGTAAACCATGCTATAATAATACAATAGAATTTAATTCCTCAGAGATAGAAAAGAATGAACTTCTGTTATACCCAACAACTTGGATGAATATTAAAACAGTTCTGTTGATTAAAAGAAGCTAGACATTAAAAAGTATATATGATAGGATTAAATTTCTATAACTTTCAAGAACAGGGAAGGTAAATCTATGGTGATAGATTTCAAATACTGATAATCTGAGGGAGGAGGTGATGTGTATTGACAGGGAGGGGCATGTTCTGGGGGGATAGAAGTCATCTATGCCTTGATCTGTATGATGGTAACACGTAAAATCATCAGGCTCTATACTCAATATTCATGTATCTCATCATGAGTATTATATCAGTTTAAAAAAAAAACACATGAGAAAGATATCTAGGTTGAAAATTGTCTTCTTTCAGCGCAGTGAAAGTTTTTCCTCATTGTCTTCTAACATCTGCAAGTGACGATAGGAAGTCTTGTGCCAGTCTGATTCCCTTTCCTTTGAAGTCCAAGTTTATTCTCTCTGGAAGCTTAAGAACTTTTCTTTAAACCTCTTCTTCTGAAATTCCATGAGGATGTCTCTAGGTAGGAATTTTCTTTTCCATTCATCCCACTTGCCCTTCAGTACTCCTTGTCAATTTAAATACGTGTGTCTATCTTTCTCTCTGGGACAGGTTTCGATTAATTTTTAAAAGAATTTTTACCTTTCTTGTGAGTAAGATCTATGTTCTTGAACCTCCATGAATCAGAAGACAGACTTCTTAAATGAAGCCTCTCTGTCAACTTTCTTTCATTTTTATCTTGTTTTTGTCTTTTTGCTGCCTGTTTGTAGCTTGCTTCTGCCTTATCTTCCAGGAATTACAGAGAATTTCTGAGCACTCCTACTTACTCTGTGTTCCTGTTCAACAACTATTTAATTGTTTTTTAGGACATGGTGTCTTCTCAGATTTCTTTGAGGGTACTTGAAAGTTTTGTAAAAGTCCCCTGTGTTCTGAATTATGTCCATTTTATCTAATTGTTGTGGCCTTTGTCTCTCATGTTACTGTTTTCCTCACGTGCTTGATTCTTCTTAGAGGATACACGTTACTAATGAAGGTGTGCGCTTCTTCCTCCTCTCAGGAAGCAGATTTGTTTCCTGCATAGACCTCTTCTTGCCTGGGCATCCTTCTGAGTGATCTGAGTCTAAGGGCAGGGCAAGCTGGGAGACCAGCTTTATGGTAAGTGGGCATGGAGCTCCCTGACAGCTCTGGGAATGAGAAACGTCTCCTGCTGAGACGTCAACACTCTGGAGAGCTCCTTGCTTTGCCTGGTTTACTTAGTATCTCTAGAGAAAGATCTTAGAGGCAATGGCCATGGTTCATGCAACCTTCTCCTTCTGCTCACCCCATCATGAGACCAAGTCATTATCATTCCTGTGACCAAGCCATTATCCCCTCCAGGCAGGGGGATGCTTTCCTTCACTGCAGACCCTCATAGCACATTCTGGGATGTGGATTTTCTCCTCTGTTTCACTGGAAGTCTACAGGCTTCCAACCACTTTCCATCTTCTAGAAATCTCACAAAGTCTGCCATCTGTTAGTATCTTCCTCCTCATTCTCTTTCCCACCTTAAAAGCTTTTATTTTCATGTAAATGTAGCTTCTGGAGGGAGAAAGGTGAAGATCTATATTCAGTCTTTCTTGAAATGGAATGCACATTCCCTCTTCTTTTTTTTCTTGGAATGAACATCCTTTTCCTTTTTTCCCTTAAGTACATTAATTTAGATAAACCTGATAAGATCAAGGATATTACCCAATAAAATTGATTTATTAAGGTATCAACCGACCCTTTAGTGCTGGGGGTTCCCACATCTATACTCCACCATTTTCCCATGTTTCCATGTGCCTGCCCATCGTTCCCCCTTCCCTGTGCTACTGGTACCTCATTTACACGAATCCAAGCTCAGCTCTACGGACTCAATCCCCATGAAGATCCTCTTCCCCACCATGACTGGCCCCCTTGATCCTTCCACAGGTTCCACCCACCCCCACTCAGATCAAACACTTCACACAAGTCTTTGACTCTTTTTTTTTTTTTTTTTTTGACAGAGAAAGAGATCAGAAGTAGGCAGAGAGAGAGAGAGGCGGAAGCAGGCTCCCTGCCGAGCAGAAAGCCCGATGCGGGGCTCGATCCCAGGACCCTGAGATCATGACCTGAGCTGAAAGCAGAGGCTTTAACCCACTGAGCCACTCAGGCGCCCCTCTTTTTTTTTTAATGTGTTTGACTTTTTCTTTGCTCTGGCCTTTACACTCAATGGGCGCTCAAAGCCTCTCAGTTCTTCCTGTCTATTTTATTCTATTTACGAATGAATTTTTTGCTTTCCCTTGTCTCCGCCCAGAAAATAAGAGGGACTAAAGGTGGTAACAGGGAACACTGGCTGCACTCCTACCTGGGGAAGGGAAAAGGAATCACCAATCCTTACCCAGTGATACCTTTTTCATCCACATAGATGTACACAATTCATGCCTTAGCTGAACAGGAAATATGTGCTGGTTAAATATTTAAAGTAAATAAATGGTTGGGGTGCCTGGGTGGCTCAGTCAGTTAAGCTTCTGACTCTTGATTTTGGTTCAGGTCAGGGTCTCAGGGTTGTGAGATTGAGTCCGGTGTTGGACTCCACACTGGGCGTGGAGTCTGCTTGGGATTCTCTTTCTTCCTCTCCTTCTCCCTCTGCCCCTCCCCCTGCTCACTCGCACTCTCTCTTTCTCTTTCTCCAAAAAAAAAAGGGAAAAAAGAAAAGAGAAGAGAAAAGAAAAGGAAGGAAAAGAAATGGTGTTTGTCACATAGAAGAATTTGTAAATGTCTTTTCAGGGTTGGCTGCAAAATGCATATATTCTACGACCTAAAATTAGTTTCGAGTCCAGTAGACCAATTCCAATCTGTCCTACTCCGCAGCCATTCTGATCAAGCCCCAACCCCATCTCATTAGTTTCTTTTCCTTATGTAAATAAGACACCACAAGCGCATATAGTATCTGAATCATATATTAGCCAGACAGGACCATCTGAGAACTAAAATGCATGTGGGTAGAAATCACCCTTGGGCTTTCTCAAATGCACTATGCTCATATGGTTTATATATGCTGGTCTGATGTTTGCAATATCAGCTGCAATTAGAAGCATTAAAAATTGTAACCAGACTGAACTGTTGATAAACCCAGTTTAGGAGTTTAAGATTTGTCTGCTTGACCTCCTACTTATATCACTGCCGATATGTGATTATACGGTTTACAATTGGACACTTGAAAAGTTCAACTTGCCTCTAAGTTGTTACCTGCATGCCTTCTTTTTTTTTTTGTTTTGTTTTGGTTTTTTTTTTTGTAGAAATGAACTGATTAGAGAGCAACTTTGGGGTCTGCTAGGAGAGACTGGTGTGGCGAAGGAAGGAATGGTGATGGGAGAAAGGGAGTATTTATATTCAGTAAGGTTTTGATGTTAAACAGAAAGGCAATCACAGATGGTGTCTGATTACTGTTGGATTATTGCCAACCACTCACAGGTAGCTACTGCTAGGCCCCGTGGGAACTTCATTCTCTAGCCCCAGTGCCCTTCAAGGGCTCAGACTTATGCCTTGTGTCACCGTTGCCGATTTTATATA